>NC_048307.1:11080540-11292305 GCF_013100865.1 Trachemys scripta elegans | reverse complement strand
ATGGTATTGTGGCACCTTTAAGACTAACAGAAGTATTGGGAGCATAAGCTTTTGTGGGTAAGAACCTCACTTCTTCAGATGCAAGTCATCTGAAGAAGTGAGGTTCTTACCCACGAAAACTTATGCTCCCAGTACTTCTGTTAGTCTCAAAGGTGCCACAGGACCCTCTGTTGCTTTTTACAGATTCAGACTAACACGGCTACCCCTCTGATACTAGTCCTCAACTAAAACCTCTCCAACGCATCATCAGTGATCTACAACCCATCCTGGACAACGATCCCTCGCTTTCACAGATCTTGGGAGGTGGGCTAGTCCTGGCCCACAGACAACCCGCCAACCTTAAGCATATTCTCACCAGCAACCACATACCTCACCTTAGTAACTCTAACTCAAGAACCAATCCATGCAACAAACCTCGATGCCAACTCTGCCCACATATCGACATCACAGGACCTAACCAGATCAGCCACATCATCACCGGTTCATTCACCTGCATGTCCACCAATGTAATATACACCATCATGTGCCAGCAATGCCCCTCTGCTATGTACATCAGCCAAACTGGACAGTCCCTAAGTAAAAGGATAAATGGTCACAAGTCAGATATTAGGAATGTCAATATACAAAAACCTGTATGAGAATACTTCAATCTCCCTGGACAGACAATAATTTAAAGGTAGCCATCCTGCAGCAAAAAAACGTCAGGACCAGACTTCAAAGAGAAACTGTTGAGCTTCAGTTCATTTGCAAATTTGACACCATCAGCTCAGGATTAAACAAAGACTGTGAATGGCTAGCCAACTACAAAAGCAGTTTCTCCTCCCTTGGTGTTCACACCTCAACTGCTAGCAGAGGACCTCACCCTCCCTGATTGAACTAACCTCGTTATCTCCAGACTGATTCTTGCCTGCATATTTATACCTGCCTCTGGAAATTTCCACTACATGCATCCGACGAAGTGGGCATTCACCCACAGGACTTTTTGTCGATTTTTAATAATACATTCAGTAACCTACCCAGACCTCCTGTTCCTGGCTAACTCAGAATTCAAACCCCAAAAATCATCCAAAACCTGTAACTCCAGAAGGGAAAGCACTGAATTTTGTCCTGGAAGTCAGCAATGTCTTCAGATTTAAATGTATACTTCAATTTTTGCAAAAGGCTAGAGAGAAAACTCTCCCCTAATTAAAGAGGCACTTAGAAATGGTTTCATCACACTTCCATCCCCCATTCAAACAGGAAAGTCCTGATTCAAATAGAAGATTAAGAACTTTAATAACCATTCCTCTCAGGTGAGCTCTCACAGAAGTGGCCTAGAGTGCTAAAAATATGCTGATGGCCCATTTTGAGGAAGTGTACTGTATCTAGATTTGTTGCCAGTGCTTGTGGTTTTATTATAAAACTTGCAAAATTTGGTGTTTTTCTTGTAGCCCCAGCTCCTAGAGGCAGCTGATGACATGAAAATATCAACTTTCATTTCAAATAAGAGTTTCTAACCCTTGCAGTTACAGAAAAATGCTTGAAAATGTGACCCAGGTGTGAACCTAAAGACTCAAAACACAAAAAGCAAATAAAAAGAACCCACAATATTTTTAAGTCAATTTTTTGGAGCCTGACAGGATTTTTGATCTCTTGAGGTTGGCTACTCTTGTTGATGGAGTATACCGCCTAGCACAGTGGGGTCCTGGTGCAGGAGTAAGGCAGGAATACAAATAATGTCATAATAATAGGGACATGTCCCTCCCTCACACTCTTTCTGTACAGGGGAGGGTGCCATACATACATTAAATTTCAATCAACTTGCCAGGTTTGATTGCCACAGTAAAAGCAGCATTTTCCTTTTATCTCTAGCTAGCCTCATCTCAGTGAGCTGCTTAGTTTATTTCAGCGTTTGTCTGGTCACTATTCAAAGTATATGGCGCTCGATAAGGGGCTGCTGAGCTCACCTGCTCACTCAGGCCAAAAGAACACATATGAAAATATAAACTCCAACTTGCATGGCACCTACTTGAGGCAGCCAGAAGAAACAATAAGGCACCAGTACCAAAGGAGCCAGCGTCACTCAAAAAATTTCTCATGGAGATTAATATTCTCAAGAGGATTTCAGGCTCCAGTGGCCGCTCGTTCAGTTAGGGGGACAATACTTTGTACTTATATAGCATTTTTCAGACAGATATTTTCAAATACTAGTTAAGATTCACAAACACCCTCCGGAGTTAAGGGATATAGGATTTCTTCACCCACCTCCAAAATGCACTTCCCCTTGCATTTCTGCAGCACCTTCCATCTGAAGGATGTCAAAACACTATGTAATGAGCTCACATCTTGGTGAGGGACGTTTCATAGATGAGGGAACTGAGGTATGCACAGGTGAAGGGACTTGTCCAATGTAATCACAAGACATCTCTGGTAGGGTTTGGAACATCTGCACAGAAACATCCAGCACACTACCATGATAGAATCCCTGACAATACTAAAAGATCCTCCGACCTGGGACTCAGACTTGTGTTGAGAGGCGATCATTACACTAACAAGCAAACTTCACTCCCAGCAACATTGAGCAGAATCATTAGCAGGATTCTGTAGCCAGAGGAAATGGTGACTGCAAAGTTCACTACACTTCCTTGTATCAAAATACTTTATCCTGGAGGTTCCAATCTCTTTTGGCAAATTAGTCTGCAAGTTTAGGCTTCTCAAAAATGATTCAATCAGTGGACCACAAAGCCAAAAAGATCACCACTACTGTATCTCAGAAAACATAAGCACTGGGATACAAGACACACTGTTCAACCTTCTTCTGAAGGGAACTTACTCTTCTGAGGTGAAAGGGACTGTTCAGTTTCCACATTTACTGAACACAGTGCTCCACTAATGGATCCTGAGAAATCACCAGATCCAAGAGGTGAAGGAAAGTCAATTCACACTTCACTCCATAATTAAACTTTTTAAAATACAAATTAGATAGCAAAGTACCTATTACAAATTCTTCAAAAGGAAAGATTTTAAGGTAGCCCAGCAGAGGGTTACCCATTTTGAATATATTATCCCAGGAGATTCCGCTTGAATCAGCAGCATACAAGGATCTCCACTCTCTCTTATAAAAACAACGAGGAGTCTGGTGGCACCTTAAAGACTAACAGATTTATTTGGGCATAAGCTTTCGTGGGTAAAAAACCCACTTCTTCAGATGCATGGAGTCGCTCTCTCTTATCAAACAGTATGATGGTAACCGCTACTGCAGTCAGTCTTACTGGCCTAGTCAACAGAAAATTAACCACCACTAAAGGGTTAAATGATGAGACACAGACATCAATTTATGCCCGCCCATACTACAGCATAAAATCAAAATTCTAGGCCCTAACAATGCCCTCCTCACTTTCTTCTGTCTTCCTTCAAATGGCCTGAACTTTGGGTCACATCATCTTCCTTCTTCCACTCATAAAATCTCCTCTCATGACAAGATTCCAGGCATCTTATATTCAAGCTATGGTCTCCAGAGCAATATTTGCCTCTTCAGGACCCTGCATGCACCTCTCACGAACTCACATATAAGATGCAAGTCTGGTATTAGGCAGCTCACCATAACAACTGACAGACAGAACCTCCACAGAGCCACATAGAGCTCAAGTGTAAGTCAATCTCTTCTTGTCCCACTAGCCAACAGAACCCCATCTTCCCCACAGAGTGCTTTAAACACTGCCTTCATTACAGCTTTTAGACCATTTCAAGGAAAGTAACTTGACACTCAAGGTACAGGCTGCAATCAAGAAAGTAAAAATAAAGTGGTGGAAGATGACCAAATCATATAGAAATCCTAAAAGCACTTTAGACCATCATCCTAATGAAACTGGCCAAACTGTTCAATGAAGTTTAGGAAAAAGACACCCCTCCTGACCAGTGGAAACATGGACTCATTGTCAGAATACCCCAAAAGAGCGATCTTACTGCCTGTAACAACTGGATGAGGTTACACTACTCTCTGTTGTAAGGAAAGCTTTCTGCAGCTTGATATTACACAGGATGAAAGAGGTAGTGGATGCAAAGCTTAGAGAAGAACGGGCTGCATTCAGGACTAAGAAATCCTGTGTAGATCAAATATTCACAATAAGGACCACCATAGAAAAACGTATAGAATGGCAAGCTCCACTCATCATCAATTTTTAAAAGACATTTGACAGCCTGCACAGACACATACTGTGGAATATTCTTCAGTCCTATGGAATCCCAGCCAAAGTTGTCATGAAGGCCATGTACAGAGATGTGAAGTGCTCTGTAAAGGTGAACAACCAGAGAGCGGAGTGGTTCAGCACGGACACTGGTGTGAAACATGGCGGCAATTTATCACCACTGTTGTTTGACATTTCCACAGACTGGATAACAAAGTATATTAGCAACACAAATACTGGTATAGAATGGGCAGACGGTAAAAGCTTAGAAGACCTAAAGTTTATTGATGGTATTCCAGTACTGACCAGCACCCCTCAAAAAATACAAAAAACCCAAACAGACAACCTGGCAACAACTGCAGGCCAAGCAGAGCTCAAAATTAGTTATGCTAAAACAAACATCCTTGAAACCCAGATATCAAGCAGTAAACATCATATTAGAAGGCAAAAACATCAAGAAAGTAGAGCAGTTCATCTACCTGGGCAGCACCATATTGGCCAATAGAGACCTTAAAAAAGAAGTGACATCAAGGATTGGAAAGCCATCCACAGCATATACAAACTTAATCTATGGAAATCAGAGACATAAAGCACCAGAACAAACCTGAGAATTTTCAATGCACACTAAAACTCAATGCTAACATACAGCTGCAAAACCTGCAGATCTACCAAGATGTCAGACGGAAAACCAGATACCTTCAAAAATAAAGTGCCTACACAAGATTTTGGGCACTGGCTGGAAAATCTTCATTACCTACAGAGAGATCAGAGAAGCCACAACCAGCAGCTCATTGCTACCAGAAGCAGTAGTTTAGGTTTGAAATCAGACAAATTTTGTGCAGCTCCATGTTACATGTTATGCAAATGTATTAATTAGCTCATTTGCATATTTACAAAGAACATGCATATAATCAAACTTCAGTTCTCAAAAACTGGGTGGATCTAATTGTGTCATGAAAGGTGTCAGTTTAACAGACTTGATTAATTAAATCCTCTATCTACAAGGAAGAGACAAGTCACATTTTCCAAACACGATACCCTGGCAAGCACGCCTCACTTTGATCTGGGGTAGGGCAGAGAGACTTCCTCAAAGGACCAGAGGAAGGGTAGGCTTGTCTCCATGACCTGGGCATTTCTTGGCCTCTGTTCCAAGTGGGCCAATTAGTGTAAAGTGGTTGATAATGGATACAAGTTTGTAATGTGGAAGCTGGAAGTGAGACCCACCAAACAGGCCATTATGGGGAAAACTTAAATTTCTGCTGAGCAGGGCTGGACTCAAATTGGTGAACTACAGATGAAAGGCCCTGCAGCTCATTAGCAATGCTCTCAGGCATCCAGTCCCCAGTCAAGGCTAATGTTTCACTTTCAAGAATGAAGCTTCCTTTCTGGTAAAGTAAGTTTATTAAACCAAGCTCTGACCTGTTTGGAACTCACACAGGCAGGATCTTCCATTCTCAGGACACAGGCAACATTTCTCACACCCTTTTCTGACGTTCCTGCAAACATATCTTACAATCAAGTACCACAACCTGCTGTTAAAAGGACAGCTCCCATCAGCCAAAATACAAACAATAAAAACATAACATTCACTTCTAAATATGTCTTCTGATGTAATGTAATTTCAACAACTATAACTATTACTACTAGGTCCCCACAGCAACTTAAGATAGGCTCCTATAAATACATAAGATTTTTTTTTTAAATCTATACTTTAAAAAATGGTAAGGTTGCAAAGCCAAGCATTCAGAGTTAGCAAATGTCATCATTAAGGTTATCTATGAAAGTTAAATTAAGTTTCCTCGGTTATGTTAGCTTTAAAATGGGTCGATGATAGTTACCTCCACCAGGAAAGGTGCATGAACCTGAGTTAATATGGATTGTGAAGTCTAAGGACACACTGACAGCAGCCAGCTGCAAAGCTGCGGCTGTAACTTAGAGTCTCTTGGCTTGTAGCTCAGTATACATTCCCCTGGGCTAAAGTGTATTTTGTGGGAAGGGTCTCTCCCTTGCCCTATTCCTCCCCCCCTCAATATATTGACATTTTAGCTGCTATGTGGGAAGTTATGACAGAGCTGCCAGATGTATGGCACTTGGCACTGATCACAGCCAATTCATAATGTGGGAAAGCAGAAACTCTACACTGTCTACTTTCAGTTCGTAGGCATAGCATCCCTTTTGCTTTAAGTAGTGGTCTCTTGTGACTCTCTATTTCTTCTAAGAGTAGAGAAAAATCCAAAGGGAAAACAAATCCAGATACCAAGGGAAACCATTCATAATGCTTGGGCAAAAATGAGCAATCAGCTGTGAAGGGCCCTAGCTTCATTCCCTTTATAACAAATTTCCTGGGCATCTTTATATGAAAACAAAGGAAACTGTGTTTCTCTTCCATCCTACCTTCTTCCCTTCACACTTGTATTTATGCACAAGAGTGCAAACCCCACATCTGTGTGTGGTAGAAGACAACAGAGCGACTGGCAGAAGGATGAAGGAGGAATTTTTTAATCACAAAATGAAACTTGATTTCGACTGCAGGAGAGAGACTCCTGATTTTTATTGAACCACCTACAATAGCTAAGTGCTGATCATTTAGAGTTTAAAGCAAGCCTTTCAATGACTGAAGAGCACTGGCCCTGCACAGAGTACATCACTGCAGTGGGCAATGTTTCTGTTCTCCTGCTTCTCACCTTTTTATGACAAACTATATTAAAACTGGTTTAAATGTAATAAAGTCTGCAACCTTTACAGCTAGAAAATATTGGAGGACAATAAAATTAGCCGAGCATAGAATTGAGGGCGTCTTAAACATCCTTTCCTTGTCTTCCAGTTGCAATACATACGGAGCAGGCAGAGACTGCAAAATCTAAGGGACTTTAAGCCAATTTAAAATTCAAATTATCATTTCTCCATCTCCTGCCTACCACAGCCCCAGGGGACATTACACACACACACACACACACACACACACACACACACACACGTCCTCTCTCCCCCCCCTTTTCCCTCCCCAGCACTGCTTCCACAGCTCTTCATGCTTGTTTTCTTAAATTTGTTTATGAAATGGTGATCTGAAATATTTATGAATCACTTGTCATCCCCATACCTGTGTTCAACATAGACTGGTTCAGTGGTAATGAATGCACATTTTCTCTTCAATTCCCACTCCACCCAATTTCTCTTAAAAGATAGAGCTGGAGAAAATTACTTCAGCTCCCCTCCCCATCTCCGTTTCTTCTCTATTTATTTGCACCCTGACTTATCCATGCTCACATTCATTGAATATACAGCACCAAGAAGCTTCACAATGCAAATTGAACAAGCAAGTCCACATAGAAGCAAACAGATATAGATCTAATTAGTAACCAATTGTGTCACTGCGCCAAGACAAAGTTATCATCACAACCATTCTTACCCCTTCTATCACCACTCCAGAAACTGCACAGGATGTACAGCAGTATTGTAAAGCGCAGAGATGGGCAAACTACTGCCTGCGGGCCACATCCGGCCCAGCACTTGAGCTCCCGGCCGGGGAGGCTGGCCCCCGGCTCCTCCCCTCCCCTGCAGCCTCAGCTCGCCATGCTGCGTACGCTCTGGGCGGCAGGGATGCAAGCTCCTGCCGGGCAGCGCAGCTACAAGAGCTGCCAGCCTGCCCGGGTGCTCTAGGCCAGTGGTCCTCAAAGCCGGTCCACCACTTGTTCAGTGAAAGCCCCTGGTGGGCCGGGGCGGTTTGTTTACCTGCCGTGTCCACAGGTTCGGCCGATCGCAGCTCCCACTGGCCATGGTTCGCCGCTCCAGGCCAATGGGAGCCGCGATCCGCCGAACCTGCGGACGCGGCAGGTAAACAAACCGGCCCGGCCCACCAAGGGCTTTCCCTGCACAAGCGGCGGACCGGCTTTGAGAACCATTGCTCTACACTGCACGGCAGCGTGGCTGGCTCTGGCTGGGCAGCGCGGCTGCCAGTCTTGGGGCTCTGAGCGGCATGGTAAAGGGGCAGGAAGTGGGGGGTTGGTTAAGGGGCGGGAAGTGAGGGGTTGGATAAGGGGCAGGGGGTCCCGGGGGGCAGTCAGGGAACAGGGAGCGGGGGGGTTGGATGGGTCGAGGGTTCTGAGGGGGGGCAATCAGGGGGCGGAAAGTGGGAGGGGGTGGATGGGGGCAGGGGCCAGGCTGTTTGGGGAGGCACAGCCTTCCTACCTGGCCTTCCATACAGTTTTGGAACCCTGATGTGGCCCTTGGGCCAAAAAGTTTGCCCACCCCTGGTATAGTGGCTTCTCCTCATGGTATTCCATTGGGCAACTATAGAAGAATGTATCAGACAGATACCTCCTATGCTCTGTCCTGAAGTAGCAAGTTCTAGCAGCCTCCAAAAATATCCTTTAATGAATAATCAAATAAATATTTGCTCTTTGTACTTTTATAGTACTTTTCAATCTAAAGAAATCAATTGCTTTACAGAGATACATATTATCCCTTTTTACAGACTGGAAAACTAAGGCACAGAGGTTAGTTGATTTGGTCACATAGCAAGTCTGTCAGAGCTGGGACTAGAAACCCAGGTCTTCTTGTTCTAACCCAGTGGTTTTCAACTTTTTTTTCATTTGCAGACCCCAAAAACTTTCGAATGGAGGTGTAAACCCCTTTGGAAATCTTAAGACAGTCTGCGGACCCCTTGGGGTCCATGCACCACAGGTTGAAAACCACTGCTCTAACCAATAGATCATGAGAACTCCCTTAACAATGACAGCAGCTGGAAACAATTAGTAAAACAATGCAGAAGACACACTGTATTTCATGCAAAAGCCCTGGCTTTATATCAAGCCATCAATTTTTAACCAGAACTCCCCACTGAAGCTAAAGGAGAGCTACAGCTAAAAAATAAAATTAAAAAAAAAAAACCCATTGTCTGGTATAGCCCCTTGAGTTTTGGATATTTCTTTACCCGAACTTACATCAACCTCTGAATTTTCATCCCAATATCTTCCTCCTCCCTGTAAGCTAGAGAAACCTTTCACTTTCTACAAAGCACTGTATTAGATGAGAGACAACAAGCAATGATGAAGGATTTCACTACTGAGTACTTTAGGAAGGAACTGTACAGTAGTGTCTGTACCAGAGAGATTTGCTGGGCCAGTCAAGAGTGCACAGTGGGTACCCAACATTCCGAAGTGTTGTCAGTTTCCCCCTCAAATGAATTTTGTAAAAGAAAACATTTTTTCAATCTACTATACCCGTCTTCCACCTCTCCATAACATCTGTTATATATGTCACTTGCTTTGTCGCACATAACCTTCTCTAAGATATATACAGGGTTTGGGTCACCATCTAAGTTCCCTGTAAGCTGCGCAGCCACCCAGCAGCCTATTTAGCGCCACGCAGGCGCTAAGGGAACATGCCCGGGCACCTGCTACAGCCAGGGGAGGGGCACCCCTCCCCCAGCCCCAAACTAGCTCAGCCCCCAACCTGCCGCGACGCCCCTCCCCTGGCCCCAACTCTGCTACAGTCTGCGTGGCCCGGCCCAGACCCAGGCGCGGCCAGGATGGCATGGACCCAAGCATGGCCGGGGCACCCCTCCCCCGGCCCGAACCCAGCCCCCGGCCTGGACCTGCTGGGGCTGGGAAAGGGACACCTATCCGGCAGCCCTGGAGCTGCCCCAGCGGGGAGAGGTGCCTCTCCCCGACCCCAGGTGACACTGCGGAAGAAAGAGCTGGGGGAGTCCTCTCTCTCCGCCATAGCCCCAGAGTACCCGCCTATACCTCAAACCCCTCATCCCCAGCCCCACCCCAGAGCCCAAACCCCCAGCCAGAGCCCTCATACCCCTGCACCCCAACCCTTTGCCCCAGCCCTGAGCCCCTCCCCACCCCAAACCCCTTGGCCCCACCCTGCCACATTACTTTTGTTATGTGTCACACATCACCTCCATGTTGGTGCACATAACAAAATTCCGCACATGGGTGGGGAAAATTAGAGGGAACACTGGTCACCATGTCTGCCCTCTAGCCCAGCCAAACGAAGTGTGCTTTTTTCTACACTTTATCAATGCAGCTATTTAAGTCAGTTGGCAGTATAAAACCATATCAGATACTGTAGTATCTGAATGCCTTCTACATAAACTCAATAGCAATAGTGACATTTCTTGTGGACTGCATGGGGTCTCTGGTTTTTCTCCTTTTTTGAATAAAAGCTCTGCTTTGGGTATATGGAATTTTTTGGTGGTTAGCCGAATGGTTTATCCCAATTTGAAACAATAGAAATTGTTACTGAATGAGAGTAGACTCGTCACCGTCACAGTGCTCAACTGCTACCTCTACAATGACAATGGAGTGAAAGCCTGTCTTGGATTTCACCCCAGGTGGCTTGGTTGCGACTACAGGCTTTCATTTAAAGATGTCAGTCTTTCAAACCCAAGGGAGCATTCCAGACAGGACATGCTTCTCAGACCACACTGTGTACGTACCTTGTGCAGGAAACACTGGTTGCCTTAAATTTCATATAGTGGGGACTACTGGGAAGGAAGGAACCTGTACTTTTTAAAGAGCCTGTAGGATGGCCTGATATGTGCTACCATGCAAGGAACAGAATTAAAAACTAGCTTGATCGCTCACTTCAGAAGTGGCGATTTTTATATTAATTCCTTGGTTTGATCCAGGTCAATACTCATCAGGCAACCCATGGGTAAATCAAAGTAGATGGAAAAGTTTGGACCTCTTGAACTGACAAATTCTTCAAGCGCATGAAGAATTCTTTCGGAAGTCTATACAAGTTAACAAAGATGTCACACAAACAGAGTCGCTCACTTTATATTATCAATACCAATGGAGTCAGAGGACATCTGACCAGCACTGCCAGATTTACAAGGAGTAGATACTACACTCCTGTCAGTCTGGATGACAGCTTCACTATTCACGAGCTGCTCCCAAAGCTCTGTCTTTAGTTAAGTTCTCACTCAAAACTGAAAGAAAAGCCTCAGAGAGTGGAGAGGGGAGACTACTCAGACCTCATCCAGCCTTATTCTCCCAAAGTCTACTCCAGATTTTACTTCATCACTAATTTAGAGAAGGTGATATTTTTAGATTTTTTTTATAAGATACAGAGAAAACACTCCTTAGCTACAAGGTCCTACAAGCGCTAAAGAATATCCGCTGTAAACTTACAAGGACACTTGAACCAGTATTTGTGTTTTCTCATGCCATAGTAAATGAAAGGTTGCCATTAAAACACTAATTTCACAGTAGGGTTGGAATCATTTCACACTTACCCTGGCTTTTTAGAATTAATGTGTGGTTGCCCAACTAATTCAGCTATGTCCCTCTGATACTTTTTAACACCCCAACCCTGAAACATTATAGAATGATACAACCTAATCCCCTTCCTCCATAGGACAACGCTTCTCCTTACAGTTATCAGAACAAACATTTTTAAATAACATTCTGAAAAAATGAGCCTCTGAATGTACATTCTATAGGCAGAGAAACCAATGCAGGAAGCAGCACTTCAGTTTAATGAGAGGAGTGCATAACTTAGGGTATATGTCTTGTGACAGACCCAGACCAGTGGGGTACAGGAGTCTGGTAGAGGGCAAATATACTGGTGACTGGATGAGTAGTTTTCTGTTCCCTGAGTGACCAGAGCAGGGGCTGCACTAGAGTAATCAGGAACCTGCTAGAACCAGTTAAGGCAGGCAGGCTAATTAGGACACCTGGAGCCAATTAAGAAGAAGCTGCTAGAATCAATTAAGGCAGGCTAATCAGGGCACCTGGGTTTTAAAAGGAGCTCACTTCAGTTTGTGGGGTGGAGTGTGAGGAGCTGGGAGCTGAGAGTGAGCGAGTGTGCTGCTGGAGGACTGAGGAGCATAAGTGTTATCAGACACCAGGAGGAAGGTCCTGTTGTGAGAATAAGGAAGGTGTTTGAGGGAGGCCATGGGGAAGTAGCCCAGGGAGTTGTAGCGGTCATGCAGCTGTTACAGGAGGCACTATAGACAGCTGCAGTCCACAGGGCCCTGGGCTGTAACCCGGAGTAGAGGGCGGACCCGGGTTCCCCCCAAACCTCCCAATTGACCTGGACTGTGGGTTCTTCCAGAGGGGAAGGTCTCTGGGCTGTTCCCCAACCCACATGGTGAATCTCTGAGGCAAGAAAATCCGCCAATAAGCGCAGGACCCACCAAGATAGAGGACGAACTTTGTCACAGTCTACACTGCCCATGTTACAGTGCGGCACTGCTGTGACATGAGCAGCATAATTACGTTTTATCGCCGATGAAGAGCTCTCCCGGCAATAACAAATAACCACCCAGAACGAGGTGTGGTAGCTTTTTCACATCCCTGAACGACTAAAGTTTTAGTGCAGAAAGTGGCAGTGTAGACACAGCCTTATACTTTGTTTTCTCTTGCAGCACAGATATTTCCTAATTGAACTCCCAATCCACGGGAAACAAAGCTTTTTAAAGGAACACCATCAACATGAAATTTAATCAGTTTTTTCAAAAAGTAGTTTCAGGTACTATTCCGGCCCCAATTCCCCTTTGTATTTTTGTGGTTTTACAATCACATGATAGAGCCACAAACAAGATGGAGTCCCGACTCATTGACTTGAAAGATGAAACAGTGAACCTGATTATACACAGTGCTACCAAACAGACAAATTAAACTGGGGGAAAAGTTTTTTGTTTTGTTTTTTAACCTATATTTTCAACTAGTCATCTTAGGTATTACATGTAACAAGTGTAGATAAAACATTTACAAGCACAAGTATATTTTTTTTAAATTTAATGTACAAACTGCTTAGACCACACCACCAATTTAAAAAGATTACTCAGATTTACAATTGATTTTGCTACAAAAACTCCCCTGCCCAGTATCCACAACAGACCTTTCCCAGAGTACTATTTTCACAACTCCCAGAGGCAGAAATTGTTTCTCTTAGAAAACACATTTATCCTAGAACACATTCAGCCAAACGAGGCGAGACTCACTCAACAGTCATTGTGATGGCAGGTTCAGGCTGGCTGCTGCAGCTGCGTGCCCAGAGGAGATAAGTCAAACAATATGATAAAAAATGATTTCATTGACAATAAAGAAAAGAATATTTTTAGTTAATACAAAATTGAAGTCCCAGACCCTTAAATTACAGCTCTCCTAATCAGTTCTGAGTCAGTGAACCAAGTTATGCGTGTATAGATGGCCCCAGTGTAACCATGATACATGTTGTACCTGCCTCATGGATGCTCTGCTAGACAGAGGGATTCTCCTTTCTGAATGAAATCGAAGTCCATCTGGGTCAACCAGCTCGAATAAACACTGATGCAAGATTGCGATAAAAACCAGAGTGTGATAGATAAACAAGGCACGAGACATAGTTGAGCAAATTTAACCATTACATTTGGAGGGGTGACCCAGTCAGACAACCTGCACTACAATTATACCATCAATGGCACATGGGTAAGCTTTCAACTGGAAGGGAACCAAGCAGAACTACATTGCCATATACAAAATGCGGGCCTATGGGAGGACTTCTGCTCTTGGAATTGGTGAAGACAAGTTTACATAAGATGATCACTCTGCTTTCCAGGAGTCCATTAATACAATACCCCTTGGCATGCTCAGAGGGGGCAGGAGTAAGGAAAGGGGTTTTTATTACGGTTATCATATGGGTTTGTGACATCTTTGACAACTGAGCCCTTTCAAAATTAGTTATACTCTGACAATGTCTTCTTAAAATGTGAACATTCACTCTCTTCTTTTAATATATGTCTTGCAACTCTACTGGTTGGGTCTGATACTTCCTCATATGCAGATGCCAGAAACAGAAATAAACCAGACATTTCCCTGTGTATTTCAAAATCTTGTTCCTGGCTAAGAAACAGAAAAGCTCTCCAAAGTTTATTTTACTCATGGGGATTTGATTTTTTTTTGCTTGACTAAAAGCAGTTTCATATTTTTACCCATTTACACCTCCTTTAACAATAAAAAAAAATTTTAAAAGACCTATGAATATGTAAATAATGTTTTAAATATTAACATAGAAAATATGTATAAACAGTACATACATATTAATGGACTGGAATTACATTTTTCAAAATGTTATTCCTAGCTCTAATGATGTATGAGGCCTGTGAACTCTGACCAGCCATCCAGACTTAAAAGGGAATTGAAATGCCAGGTCCCACTACAACACTGAAAAAAAAAATGCAATCTTTCGGATCTAGACACCCAGGGAAAGAGTTTACATCCATCTGCAGCAAAAGAACTTGACCAGTTGCCAGCAATTCCTCCTTAATCTGCAGACAATGAAATTTATGGCTAAGTATTGAACTTTGGGTAAAAATATTCATGGCAGAAACAAAGGACAGGTTCCCAAGATGGCCAACCAATCTTTCCAAAAGACAGAAGAAGAGATGCACACGGAAGCTGATCACTGCACTTGAGACTACAGCTTTACTTTATAAAGCCATCCCCCTGTTGCCAAGGCCAAAACACAAAAAGGGCAACAAATCCCCACTGAAGCAGCACACAAAGGTAACAAATGAAAGACTGGAGATGAAGAACAGTAGCCCTGAGCACACGTCTTGGAAAACTGGTAAGGTGACAAGCCTTGTCACCAGTAAACTAGCTCACAGCCAAAGCAGCACACAATCCAGGGAATGCCAAATGTATGCAGAAGTATGAGAGCAGTTTGAAATTCTTAGTGATCCCATCCAAGGAACAGTACTCTACCAGAGGGTCAAGCAGCAAAGAACTAGTATGAGAGCACTGCCACCTCCTAAAATTCCTTCTCTTGTAATTAAGAAAAAAAGGAGGAACTGACTATGTCACCATATTGCTCCCCTGTGATGCCTTTACATAAACTAGGAAAAAGAACAGGAGTACTTGTGGCACCTTAGAGACTAACACATTTATTAGAGCATAAGCTTTCGTGGACTACAGCCCACTTCTTCGGATGCATATGCATTGGATCTCATGCATATGCATCCGAAGAAGTGGGCTGTAGTCCACGAAAGCTTATGCTCTAATAAATGTGTTAGTCTCTAAGGTGCCACAAGTACTCCTGTTCTTTTTGCGGATACAGATTAACACGGCTGCTACTCTGAAACCTGTCAATAAACTAGGAAGAGGTTTGATGGGCTCTGTCATCCTCCAACTAAAGTTTCCACAGTATTGGATCTCATGAGTGGGGGAGGGAGGAAATATCTTGAAGGCACCAATACACCCATCAGGATCCTTACAATTCCTAATCAAAGACCCTAGAAATAGAGCCTAATTCACACATTCAGCTATTATGGTGCAATTTCCTTGCCCGTCTTCCCCTTACTCCAGACTTTCTCCAGCTAACTCTTGCTCAGTTCAACAGATGCCTTAAGAGTGCCTCATGCTTTAATGGAAGTTTTTTTAGAGCTGTGGTGAAAGGCCACATCTGAGCACTCCCCAGGAAGAGCTCTCTGAGACAGGCATATGCACATCAAGATATTCTCCCGTTTTTAGGTATTTTTCCTTTCATTTGTAATATTTTCATCTAATTGGCTCCAGAATTTATAATCCTAGTGATAGCATTCTGGCTGTGCTAGGCAAAAAAAAAAAGTGGGGGCGGGGAGAAAACACCTGCAAAGGCTGAAGGCACCATCTTCTGTTAAGAGCATGTTACTGCAATAGAACAGTTACATTCCAGCAGCTGTTCTTTCCACCGCCAACATTAAGTAAGGCATGAGACATCTCCAGGCCAATCTTCCTGCTTAGAAGTATCATGCGTCACCTGACAAGTTTTATGCAGATTCATGAAAAACAGAGTTTAAATCTGACGTGTAACTAAAACAACTAGACTTGAAAAGGCCTAGATTAAGCAGAGAGTGGAAAAATGCAATTAAAGCAGGAAAAAAAAATGTATTTAACAATCAGCACTGCACAATGAAAAGGTTTGTCAGGCACCGGTTTAGCTTACACATGTTCAGATCTGTCAGCATTTCCATTATAAATCCCAATTTTCAGCCATTGTTGATCAAACTGAACTGAAACTTGGTATGCAAGTTTTCAGCCCAGATGCTCAAATAAATTATGCACATCAATTTAGTCATTTAAATTTCAGAGCAGCAAAAATGCAGCTTTTTTTTTTTTTTTGCAATTTATGACCATTTGTTTTTTTGCCATAAACAGCTAAAAACTAGACAGCCTACTTTTTTAAAAAATGAAACTTCGCAGGCAATAAGTCTTTTGTACAGACTGGTAAACTATGACATTAGGGAAACATTTACAATTGACTAAAATACCACTGCACATCATCTATGTTTTACCATATTTGCTCCACACTGTACATTACAGTCTCCAAATACTATATACAAGTGTATATAATGAGCTGTACTATTTCAAGCATTCCTAATATCAGGCTGCAAGTCTGACAGTAGAACCTCAAAGATACAAACACCAGAGTTAGGGACACACTGTGAAACCAAGTATCAGGGGGTAGCCATGTTAGTCTGTATCTACAAAAACAACAAGGAGTCTGGTGGCACCTTAAAGACTAACAGATTAATCTGTTAGTCTTTAAGGTGCCACCAGACTCCTTGTTGTTACTGTGAAACCAGAAGTCATCAAACAGGCAGGGGGGGGGGACACCCCCCCCAAACAGCATATACTGTACTACCCTGGGGCTCATGGCTTCAGCTGCAGGGGGAGTGGAGGGAGGGGGGAGGTTGGGGCTGCAGCCGTGAGGGATGGTCAGAGATCTGTGAGGGAGTGGGGGCTTCTGATCCTCAGGAGCACTGGGGCTCAGGGCTTTAGACCAGGGGGCGTGCCAGGGCTTGGGGCTTTAGCTACAAGGGGAGCACTAGTTTCAGCCCCAGCGCTCCCCCCATAGCTAAAGCCCCAAGCCCCAGCGTGTTCCCCCTCACCCCCACCCTGGCTGAAACAGAGTGGAGCCCCGGCGTTGCAGGGCTGAAGCCGGGAATGGAGCCCCAAGCCCTAGCACTCTCCCCAGGTCTAAAGCCCTAAGCCCTGGTGCTCCCTAGGGTCAGAAGCCCCAACTCCCCAGGGGATGCAGCTCCCCCATCCCTTCCTCCTGCGGCTGCAGCCCCAGCTCCCTCAGAGGCTGAAGTCCGTAACATCTTCTTCAGAGTTATGGACCATTTTAGAGTTACGGACAATCTCCATTCCCGAGGTGTCCGTAACTCTGAGGTTCTAGTATACACCAGGGATCTGGCATGAGTACAGTTTAGATGGGAACTGGTTAAGCTATTGATTAACTACAGAGCAGAACATGAAGTTTACACACAATTATTGTTAAATACTTTGAGACACCCTAGCTAAAACAATCTATTTTTAGACAAAATATTTTGCAGCCAGTCCTTGCCGTGGATGGGTGCTTTATAGTAGTTCTAAAAACCTTCAGATCACAGACATTTACCTCTGCAAAGTAACTCAGCACGTTCTGGAATTACTTTATTACTCTACCCCTTCCCCATTCTTCAAAACCCATTAGGAAGCCATCATTCCCCTATTTAAAATGCACACTATCCTGAAAAGCTTCTGAAAGTCCAAGATATTCTGTACAGCTAGCATTACAGCAACTGCAGCATGATATCCAGGTATCTGCAAGCATAAAGCCAACACAGACGCTTTGCCATCTCTCAACTGTCCCACTTCAGAATCTCTTTGCTGCTCAAGAAAGCTATAACACACTTAGCCCAATACAAATCATCAAACAAAGAGTTACACAATCTAGTTGCGACTGTTCAAGTGTGCTGCCTCGAACACTTAAGGAAAAAGAGTTTGAGAATTACGGCTACTACCCTAGTCTTAATTTACTCGGTTATATAAGTCACTGAATCCCATGCACTGCTACAGACTAGGGACCGAGTGGCTAGGCAGCAGTTCTGTAGAAAAGGACGTAGGGGTTACAATGGACAAGAAGCTGGATACGAGTCAACAGTGTGCTCTTGTTGCCAAGAAGGCTAACGGCATTTTGGGCTGTATAAATAGGAGCATTGCCAGCAGATCGAGGGACGTGATATTCCCCCCTATTGGGCATTGGTGAGGCCTCATCTGGAGTAATGTGTCCAGTTTTGGGCCCCACACTACAAGAGGGATGTGAAACATTGGAAAGAGTCCAGCGGAGGGCAACAAAAATGATTAGGGGGCTGGAGCACATGACTTATGAAGAGACGCTGAGGGAACTGGGATTATTTAGTCTGCAGGAGAGAAGAATGAGGGGGGATTTGATAGCTGCTTTCAACTACCTAAAAGGGGATTCCAAAGAAGATGGATCTAGACTGTTCTCAGTGGTAGTAGATGACAGAACAAGAAGTAATGGTCTCAAGTTGCAGTGGGGGAAGTTTAGGTTGGATATTAGGAAAAACTTTTTCACTAGGAGGGTGGTGAAGCACTGGAATAGGTTATCTAGGGCGGTGGTGGAATCTCCTTCCTTAGATGTTTTTAAGGTCAGGCTTGACAAAGCCCTGGCTGGGATGATTTAGTTGGGGATTGGTCCTGCTTAGAGCACGGGGTTGGACTAGGTGACCTCCTGAGGTCCCTTCCAACTCTGATATTCTATGATTCTATGAAGATAGATATGAATTAAGTTATTTAATTTACCTTTTTTTTTTTTTTTTTTTTTTAAGCAGTGAGGTCCAGACTAGATAAGCAGCAGAGGTATAGGGATTTTATTTGTTTTAATTTATATGGCCCTCACAACCATCATATCTGAGTGTTTCACAATCAATAATGAATTTATCATCACTGTGAGATATGGGGATACTACTTCCCTTATATATGAGGAACTGAGGCACAATGTAGATTGAGTGACCTGCTCAAGGGTGCACAGAAGTTTGTTTGACACCGGAGACAGAAGCTGCAATTTTTATTTTTGCTGTTCTCCTCTCCTTTCTTGTGTGTTTTTTTCTTGCTTCGTCTTCTAGGAAGCAGGATCGGACTTTAACAGCAGTGGCAGCAACAGTTCTGTCCATCTTAACTTTTTTCCCCAAAAAGAATAGTTACCACCATCTATGAGACTTCGAACAAGGGATTTTTTTTTCTTCTAAAAGCTTTCTACAGCTCAAAGGAAAAGGAACAAGAGATGTTAAAATGAAAGGCTTATTTAATACTTTACATTTCAAATGATTTAACTGTTTTTCTCTTTTCTGTATCTTTAATGGAAGATTAAAAGATTCATAGATTAAGGTCTGAAGGGACCTGTAGGCTGATCGCCTACATCGCACAGGCCATAGAACATCCCCAAAATAATTCCTAGAGCAGATCTTTTAGAAAAACGTTTGATCTTGATTTTAAAATTGTCAGTGATGGAAAATCCACCATGACCCTTGGTAAATTGTTCCAGTGGTTTATTACTCTCACCATTAAAAATGTACACGTTATTTCCAGTTTGAATTTTTCTAGCTTCAACTTCCAGCCATAGGATCACATTATACCTTTCTCTGCTAACCTGAAAAGCACATTATTAAATATTTGTTCCACATGTAGGTTCTTACAAACTGTAATCAAGTCACCCTTTAACCTTTTCTTTAAACTCAATAGATTGAGCTCCTTGAGTTTATCACTGTAAAGCATGTTTTCTAATGCTTTAATCATTCTCATGGCTCTTCTCCAAATCCTTTCCAATTTATCAACATCCTTCTTGAATTGAGAGCTCCAGAACTGAACACAGTATTCCAGCAGTGGTCACACCAGTGTCAAATACAGAGTTAAAATAACCTCTTTATTCCTACTTGAGATTCCCATTTCTGCATCCCAAGATCGTATTAGCTCTTTTGGCCACAGCAGTACACTGGAAGCTCTTGTTCAGCTGATTATCCACCACAACTCCCAAATCTTTTTCAAAATCACTGCTTCCCAAGATAGACTCCAGCATCCTGCAAGTATGGCCTACATTCTCTGTTCCTATCTATTAAAATACATATTGTCTGCTTGCACCCAGTTTACCAAGTGCTCTAGATCGCTCTGATTCAGTGACCTGTCCTCTTCATTATTTACCACTCCCCCAATTTTTGTATCATCTGCAAACTTTATCAAGTATCAGAGGGGTAGCCATGTTAGTCTGAATCTGTAAAAACCAACCGAGGGTCCTGTGGCACCTTTAAGACTAACATAAACTTCTGTTAAACTTTATCAGTAATGATTTAAAAATGTTAAATAGCACAGGGCCAAAATCCAATCCCTGCAGGATCGCACTGGAAACTAGAGCGCTTAATGGTGTGTTTGCCACTTTACTAAGCAGGCTAAGGTCTCTGTATACCAAATCCCGACCCTTGCTTAACACTGTTTAACGTTGGACAGTGACTGAGTTACATTAACACCTTTGACCCATATATTCAATCTAAATTAATACAACAGTCGCCACTCTCAGCCACACAAACACATAAACCACACCAGAGTGTGAGCCCCTTATATATAAAGAAAAAAAAAATCCTGTTCTTGTCCTAGAGCCCATATGACACATTAACTGCTTCTCCTGATAGCAAAATAACTTACAGAAACTATCAAAAATCCAGCACTTTCTCCTCCTTTAGATAAAGGACATTTCATTGTAATTAAACTTCTGTCCAAGCCTAAAGAAGATTAGGGGAGAAAGTCTGACAGGCTCCATTTATATTCGTGACGGACGTTCTCTGGGACATCCAAGGAAGTGAGGAAAACAGACAGTGGATGATGGTTTATGACACGGATCTGACTTAATACTTGAGGAGATGGACAGCTCCCAGCTTGTTATAATTCACTCACTGTTTAAAAAGAATCCCTGCTGCCTAAATCAAAGGCATTTCCTGTGGAATTTGCAGCCTCTCTATCCCTTGCTTTCATTGAAGTTGTTGGTTTGTTTAAGAAATACATACACAAAACCAGAGAGAGCAGGTTCTTTGAGACAGTAAATCAGTAAATCACACACATTTGATTTACACAAACGGAGCCTGTGATGGACATGAAGAAATGTGATGCTAGAGCACCAACAGAACCGAAGTTTCCTGAGCACTCTGGGAAGGAAAACATTTAATCAGCCATATTTTCAGAATCATCTTGCTCACAGGAAGCTGCATGTTCAAGTGGGAAGGGGTCCTTTCCTCAATGCCCCTAAAAGAAACTTTCAATTTAAAATAGATTTCTTGAAATAAAGTCACTATTTGATATGTTCTTTAGGAGGAAGAAAAAAGGCGAGGGAAGAACAGGAAATAGATTAAACAAAGACATCCCTACTCTTCCACATAAGAACTGGTTCTGGTTTCAATCTGCTCAAGATGATAGGATTCTGACTGATGGACTTCTTAGCACCTTTACTTTGGTTCTTCAGACATTTTGAAGGTTCCAAGTTAAGAATGCTTCCTGATCATAAGATCATAAGCAGAGGCAATACAACACACTGTTGCTTCAGAGGTATTGTAGTCTGCATACCATGTGTGTCTGGCCAAATCCTACTCCCCAAAAATCCGCTTTCACAGCATGCCTGTAAGGGTCAGAGTGAAAATCCACAACAGCGAAGAGTTTATTCCAAAAATATAAGTTGTGTCATGCCACCACTGCTGGACCAACTGGCAATTCTCACAGGAAAGAATAGATGGGAAGAAAGATCTTCCCCAGCATTTCAGATTCTTGGATGCTTTGTCCTCGGATTTGTTTTAGGAGATCTTACACCCATAGACTTGGCTGCCAGAGCAAAGACCAAAGACATCACGGAAGGATGCTGGAATTAAAATATATATCACATCCTTGTTGCAGGGTCCATATCACATCTCCAAAATGACAAAAGTTTGTGAAGCTTTTATTGGCTGACAGCACCTAGAATGTCCAAACCCTGAACTAAATACATCACTATCTCTTGGCAGTCCTCACTGAAACCAGAAGGAAGATGAAGAGTTAAAGATAGCATTAAATTCTGTTAAGGTGACAAAAACGTTGAAAAAAGAAACCTGTTCCTCTTCTGAATCAAAGCTCAGATGAACTTGCAGAATGTGATGGCTTCTCAACTCCAGATTTAGGATGCCTATGGGCTAAATAATATAGCAATTCTTCCTTCTAACGTTCCTTCCTTTTCAAAGGACGCTCTAAAGAGGAGTCTTAAGGAGGTTTAAAATGAAGCCAGAAGAACCATATGGGTTTAATGGACTGTAACAAGGACCCTGGCTTGACAGCATTTCTGTTCCTGGTGTTGTTGGGAACTTCCAAGAGAAGAGATAAAAGAACCAACACAATGGGAAGCATGAGCCAAGAAGAAAAATCCATCTTGTAAAGAGTCTTGGCTTCACCTGGAAAAGGAGTGAGACATAGACCCAAGGCTCTAGCCATGCTTAAAAAGTTCTGGACATACGTGACAGGAGTCTCACATCTGAACACTTTCAGACAGACACACTAGTGTTGACTGAACTAATCCAAGGGACCATAGTGTTTGTAGCCAGGCCAAAGGCAAAATGGAAATACCCCGCTTGTGAAGATTTAGCTCTACACATTGCTAAATGCTGTAAGGGGTAGTTACCAGAGAAGGAATGGACGTAATCAAGGTTTGTGGAGCTGGCTCTTGTAAACGGAATATATTAGGAAAACAGCTCTCACAAACAGAATTATTAACCAGGAATGTAAACTGCTTTTTGCTAACTAATAGAAAATAGATGCATTCAACTGACAAGCAAAATGTATTAATCAAATCATGGAATTTGTTTGTTGTAGCTATAAGTGTGATTAAAAATGAGAAGTTATGTAATCACTATAAGAAAGTAGCCAATGGTAAAGAAGTATAG
Organism: Trachemys scripta elegans; assembly: GCF_013100865.1. Classification (NCBI taxonomy): domain Eukaryota; kingdom Metazoa; phylum Chordata; order Testudines; family Emydidae; genus Trachemys; species Trachemys scripta. The sequence goes on along the minus strand of NC_048307.1, from coordinate 11,269,427 downwards.
TATATTATATTTAGAATGCTGAATTATATAACTCTAAAACTACTACAGTTAGGGGCTGTAACCTCTGGATGATGATTGCTCTGTATGTAACAAGAGAACACAACAAGGTTTGAGAAATGCACTTAACCCACTAGTCTTTAGGTATTCTGCTACTGCAAATATGTATGATGCCGGATAAGAGAAATTCTGGAAGATTTACAGTGTTAGCCAGCATCATATACAATATTATATATAGCACATATGTATTTGTGTATCTACTAATTTTATTCATGTTCAGCTTTTCACCAAATGCTTTTCACTTACGTTAAACTGTTAAAATGAAAGAGAGATGTGAAGTACTGTATTTTCAGTTTTAGGTACAGACACAGAACAAGGACAAGACAAAATTTTGTTGACCTGCACCACGCTATAACTTGTGAAGTAGGTCTCTAAGGTTTTGCTGACTTCTGGAACAGTCAAAACAAGATAATCAACTGGTTACAAACTTTGTCATGTTTACTGAAGGTCCTTGCAAGCCTTGTAAAGAGACTTGAAAAACATGTCGAACATAATGATAAGAAGTAATGCTCAGAAATGGTGAAAACCCTCAACCCTAGTATATACAGAGGTAGAGTGCAGCTCAGATTCTGAATCAGTTGGCCAGCTGTACTATCATCTCCCAGAGAGGTGGTAACATATTGATCTTCTTTTCTGTGGCATGCTGGTCTAATCTTTGATTAATAAACTAGAATTCATAAAGTTGAGTAAGCCTAGCTATTTGTCATCTCTTGTTATTGAACTGAATCCAACCATAACATTAGGTTTCTGCCGTCAGTGGCTCAGTCTGTTGGGCTACTGGCCTGTTCTCCCAGCCCAGTAAGGATTAAACATCATGTCTGGAGAGTCTGTTCCCCTGGCATCTGTCCTGGTAAAAGCCATGGCACCAGAGAACTCCTGAACCAGTAAAGAGTCTGGGACTGAGATGCAAAGCAGGCCTGAGGCCGCCTGGTATGCTGCCAGCACGGAGAGAGTTGGTGCTGGTGCCGATGTCATCAGTACCGGGCTCAACACTATGGGCATTTCTGGTCTCGTCACAGTACCAGGGACTAATTGGACAGGCCTGCTCCATCCCACATGCTGGAGGGAGTACAATGCCAGTCAGCACTTCTCTCAGAAGATGAGGAGGAGTCTCCCTGAGCCCTGGAATGTACCAACTCATTTTATGGGACCTTTTTCTCACTGCATCAGGAGAGGGGAACGACCCCTCTTCATCTTCAGGAAAACATCAGAACCTGAGTGTGGAGCGGGTTCACTTGCCAAATCCAAAGGCGATTGCTGATCAGAAGAGGGCTTCAGTGCTAAAGCAGGCCTCATGGCCTGCTCTAAAAGGTGCTGCTTTATCCCCAAGTCTCTTGCCACCTGAGTCTTCTTTCTGAACGACTTGCAGATGGAGCACCGCTCTTTAATGTATCCCTTGCCAAGACACAGCAAGTATCTCATGTGAGGGTCACTGTTGGGGACAGCACCCTTACATGATGGACAATGCTTGAACCCTGGTGAGGGCATCACATAGGGCAGCAAACTAACATTGAACTAAACCTAAGGTACTACTTCTACTACTACATACAAGGAAAATTGAGACCAAAAGTGTGAGGTGAAGACACCACCCCAACTCTATCCATGGCTGATGAGAAGGAACTGAAGGGGCTGAATTGGTGCCACTCTTGTATGGCCAGGGGAAGGGGTAGGGCTGCAGGCCATGAGCATTGCCCCTCCAGGTACTGCTAGGCAAAGTTTTCCTGCTTCAGTGAGCTGGGTGTCGCCACCTACATGGAATACACAATTGCTCCTACTCAAAGAAGAACATTTGATGCATTTGTCAGTGTTCACATACCCTTTCCCATTGAACTGTTTTAGAACTATTCCCAGACCACAAAGCACTTCATGAGTCTCTTGTAGCAGAGATATGCAGAAGTAATTTAATCAAGAAGTAGGTCTGACATCAGGAGGAGAGTAGGTGAAACTGCTATTTAAAAGAGCCAAACAATAGAAAGATAGACCTCTTAATGGAAGGCTTCTCTAAACTCACTACCAGCATGTCTACCTGATTGCTTCGGTTTCAGAAAAAGAGAAGACCAAGGCAAACCTGCTGCAAAATATTTGGAGTCTGTAGCTTAAGACCTGCTAATGACCAGAGGCCTATTCAAAGAGGACATAGTGCGTGTGCAAACATTTATGCTCAGAGCTTTCCTCCAAAGCAACTCATCTCCATAGCACTTACTTGGGCTACCTTCCTTTCTAGCGCTTTCTTTGGGTCAAGGTTGCAGCAACACATGCCCTGACACTTGTTTATAAACACACAAGACTGCTGTGCAATATATGAAGAGGAGATTTATAGGCCCTTCTCTGGCACCTGTCACTATAGCATCTGAGCAACCAATTGAGTTTAAAAAAATATGGTTGAGGACAAGCAGAGTGGAAAAAGTTTAATGGCTGACTGAACTCACTAAGAAGAGTAAGGTACAAGTAGCAGGAAGCATTAAGTCTAAGATCTGGATTTTAGAAAGCTCTCTCTCTCTCTCTCTCTCTGCATCTCCTTTATCTCCTGAAGATGACATGCATGGGCGCTCATCACAGCACATGCTTACGGCGGAAGGCAGCCACGATTGACATGTTTCTAGAACATTAATTTTGTACTCAGAAGGAGCAAAGGAAAAGGGAAGGAGCTAATCACAGTAGCTAAATGGGCCTAGTAATTAAACTTGTTTCTTTCATTACCTACACAGTTCTCCTCCTAAGTAAAGCCAATTTCTCATAGGCTACATCTCATCAAGCTATCAAAGTGATCCCAAAGCAGTCTTCATTATCCTCTAAGCCTTTGGATTGTTATCTTTATTCTACAGTTACCCAGGCTCCACAATACCTCCTGTTGCTGCCGCCTAAAGTATAATTTACTCTATTTACACAACTCACAGCAACACGCTCCAAAACAGAGGTGAGATTTCATCATGCGCTATTAACAGCGCTTTCCGCTACATTAATCAGCTGTGCTGAAGTAGTTTTTTTGCTACAGTTTTTTTGCCAGTGGAAGAGTGGCAGCGACCCTCTCCCTCTCTTCCTCACCAGCACTATAGAAGGAATTTTCCTCTCCTACCTAGCAAATGTTAGCAACCTCCAAAAGACTCCATATAATTCAGAGACAAGCAAAAAAATCAACCCACAGTCAAAAGAAATTGACTTAAATTCACAGATCAGGAAATTCTGTCCTATGGTTCTGTGTGTCTCAAGTGCCCCAATTTGCTTAGGTAGTGTCGTATATATGATTTGCATCATCACCTATTCTCTATAATTCCCTGAAATACTGACACACAACAAGTTACACAAAGCACTTGGGATAAAAGGGAAGGTCCTTTCATGGATTGAGAACTGGTTAAAAGACTGGGAACAAAGGGTAGGAATTAATGGTAAATTCTCAGACTGGAGAGGGGTAACTAGTAGTGTTCCCCAAGGGTCAGTGCTCGGACCAATCCTATTCAACTTATTTATAAATGATCTGGAGAAAGGGGTAAACAGTGAGATGGCAAAGTTTGCAGATGATACTAAACTGCTCAAGATAGTTAAGACCAAAGCAGACTGTGAAAAACTTCAAAAAGATCTCACAAAACTAAGTGATTGGGCAACAAAATGGCAAATGAAATTTAATGTGGATAAATGTAAAGTAATGCACATTGGAAAAAATAACCTCCACTGTACATACAATATGATGGAGGCTAATTTAGCTACGAGTCAGGAAAAAGATCTTGGAGTCATCGTGGATAGTTCTCTGAAGATGTCCACGCAGTGTGCAGAGGCGGTCAAAAAAGCAAACAGGATGTTAGGGATCATTAAAAGGGGATAGAGAATAAGACTGAGAATATATTATTGCCCTTATATAAATCGATGGTACGCCCACAAAAAAAGAGATACTGGCACTAGAAAAGGTTCAGAAAAGGGCAACTAAAATGATTAGGGGTTTGGAACGGGTCCCATATGAGGAGAGATTAAAGAGGCTAGGACTCTTCAGCTTGGAAAAGAGGAGACTAAGGGGGATATGATAGAGGTATATAAAATCATGAGTGATGTGGAGAAAGTGGATAAGGAAAAGTTATTTACTTATTCCCATAATACAAGAACTAGGGGTCACCAAATGAAATTAATAGGCAGCAGGTTTAAAACAAATACAAGGAAGTTCTTCTTCACGCAGCGCACAGTCAACTTGTGGAACTCCTTACCTGAGGAGGTTGTGAAGGCTAGGACTATAACAGCATTTAAAAGAGAACTGGATAAATTCATGGTGGTTAAGTCCATTAATGGCTATTAGCCAGGATGGATAAGGAATGGTGTCCCTAGCCTCTGTTTGTCAGAGGGTGGAGATGGATGGCAGGAGAGAGATCACTTGATCATTGCCTGCTGGTCCACTCCCTCTGGGGCACCTGGCATTGGCCACTGTCGGTAGACAGGATACTGGGCTAGATGGATCTTTGGTCTGACCCGGTACGGCCGTTCTTATGTTCACTGGCTGTGCTTACACTCCCAAAAGCCAGAAAAAGAAATGCTAAGCCAGAGCTGTAATGTTACGATAATGTAACCTTTTATGGTACAGTGGCCTTTTATTATTTTTTTAATAATGGAAACACTGGCACCACAGGAGCACTATACAACAGGGGCTCTCAAACTTTTTTACTGGTGACCCTTTTCACATAGCAAGCCTCTGAGTGCAACCCCCTTATAAATTAAAAACACTTTTTTATATATTTAACACCATTATAAATGCTGGAGGCAAAGTGGAATTTGGGGTGGAGGTTGACAGCTCACGACCCCCCCCATGTAATAACCTCGCGACCCCCTGAGGGGTCCCGACCCCCAGTTTGAGAACCCCTGCTATAGAACTAGAGGGATAGAAATTCAAGGGAAGTGCTAAGTGAAATTGGTTTTGTCTGTTCATTCCTCATAGATGCAATATGCTGTTGTCTACACATTTTACCCATGTCTTCTCCCCTCCTCTTTCTAGATCTCCCAGGGCAAACTGAACAAAAAGAGGCTCCATATAGAGCTAAATCTGCTCTCCAGTTCTGCAGGAAAGATGTGATCGCGTGTAGCAAATTACCCCCATTCCATCATTTCCATGCATGGTTTGTTTTCTGAAGCACAGTCCTGCTCATACTCAACTACATTAGCAATCAGATCTTCTCCATTAAAAGGAAACTGGGGGCTGTTTATCAGACTGCAGGATGAATAGCAGATTGAAAAATGTCTACAATAATCAGCATACAGGGAAGGTGGGAGGAGATTCCCCCAATCAAAATAAAATACCAGCAAAAATTATACTATGAGCATCAGAAAAATGATACTAGTATTGTAAAAGCTCACACAAGCCATTCCATAAAACTCAACCACCGTCAATAGCACCTTCACCAAACATATCCAGACCTAATGAATATGCAGACGGGATCACGAGTCGTTTGGTAAGTGCTGCCATGCTGCAAGTGGGATGTTGCTGATCAGTTAGTTACTAAAGCCCTTTCTTACACCACTGGTACTAAGGAGCAAAAGTTAGATACACTAAATAGGAATAAGTCCATGAGCAGGTAATTTCATGACTAACCACACCTTACACTCAACCCTCTTCCGTCGGCCATCAGGTCTCTCACCATAACAATATGGAAATTGGTCTTATAAGTGATTTCCTGCTCCACTACCCCAAAGAGATTAGGATGCTGATCTGTGATCATGATTTTCCTAAGTATCCAGGTAGTAGAGATCCCAAAATCATTCTCTTAGCAACTAATGAGAAAACTCATCAAAACTCTTTGGAGCAGGGACCCTGCCTTCTTTGATGTTTTTGCAGTGCACAGGCCCATACATAGGCAGGTAATACATTTGTCAGCAGGCTCAACCCTAAGACCTTCAACACCAAAAACCCAAGATCCTACCACTAAAGCTAAAAGAGAACTACTTTAGTAGTGAGACAGTAGAAGGCTATATAATTATTGGAACCAACCACTAGAGGGAGTCATGATCACACACACACTAGGCCATTGTATTACATAGGCACATTTTGGACACTACAGGAAACAAATAATAAAAGAATAGATAATCAGCTGATTCTGGATGTCATTCAAGGAAAAAGAAAAATCAGATTTGCTTTCTTAAAAAGCACTTTACTGTCAGAGACTCCTGGGAACTTTCAAATAATCCGTAATGGAAGATTTTAGAACGTACCTGATTGCCTGTATTTTAAGACAGAATAAAATATTAGACAGAAGAAAGGAGAACTTGTCAGTTTTAGAAACTGAACTCACAGGATTGTGTCTTAGAAGATTTTAAAAGTTTTAATTTGAGCCAGTTTTTACTGCCTGTTTCATTTGAAGGTACCTTTGAAAATCAAAAAGTAATTTTGATCATGTTTTTGTTTTTAAGTTAAATTGATCCAGTTGTGACCAGCATGAACAGGCACTTCCAAAAGGCTGTTTTCTCAACAAAAAGATTCCTCCTGGCGATTAATAAATTAGACAAAATCATTTTCTCTGGCAGGCTGTGAGCAGCAGCCTCCAAAATCAATAACTGTTAAACATTACCACCACCACTTTTATTTTTACTTCGGTCATTTGTTGTTGTGTTTTTTTTAAAGATATCAAACTGGCTTTCCCCTTTAAGCCTCTTGACAACAAACCATGAACCAATTTAGCTGGCTGCATCCAGGGGATTTTACCCTGGGCTAACAATTTTAACAACTGGCTAAACAGTTTCAGTAGCACTTAAAGAGTATTTATACTACGCTTTTATTGCCCTGCTTGAATCCTGCTTGTCATTAGTAAAGGAGGGCACAGACATGTCTGTTGCTTGGACATCTCAGCCAACACCTGGGCAACACAAAAAGCCACAAACACAAAAAACCTTTTAGCTACATGTTGTGGTATTGCTTCTAACAAGAACAGACATGTGGATTCAAGGAAACCAATGGCTTAGGAAACAGGAGAGAGAGAGCACATGGGTTGAGGGTGAGAGCACACTTGACAGCAGAATCACATTTACTTCTTGCAATGAGTAGCCATGCTAAAAAATATTGCCACCTGTAACCATCTCAGCCTGTGAAGTAAACAGATACAGCCTGGGAAACAAACTCAGTCCGCTTATGAAACACCTAAGTATATAACATTAAAGGTTGTATTGCGTCAAAATATACTTTTCTACTCTTGGCTGCAGCAGTAACGGTACAGTCAGCAGATCTCTGGAGAGGGTCCAAGAACAAAGGACTCCGTCATTACGTAGTTTGTAAGCTCTTTGGGAAGGACGTGGACTGTATTTTTCTTCTGTTTGTACAGTGTCTAGATCAATCAGGTCCTGGTCCATGATTGTGGCTCCTTACAAAATAAGTAATAATCCCAACAGAAGAGTTCAATCAATGATAAGGTCATCACAGGCCCACTACTGAATGAGGTATATTTCTCATAGGTGAAGTCTGCATGGGATGCCAGAATCAAGACAACAACTTCTGCAATTCCAAAGTTAAAGCAAATTCTTTCCCTTCATGTCATATCTTCAGGAAGGGTTAAACAAAACGAAAATACAACCTTTACTTTTTCTGGGTGTCAGAAGCAAGATATACAATTCATACCTTTTGATATAGATGGTCTATCCAGATAGGGAGTCAAACAGAGTTACTTCAAGGAACCAGATCTTTAAGTATTTCCTGCAGAAATCTCAGGATATTGGTCCTCAGGCCAACCTGGCTTGACCAGACTCAGTAACCAAAAAAGCAGAATTGACATGTCCCTCTCAAACCAGTTCTACATATTAGGGTGCAAGAAGCAGTGTTGGATCTTCAGGGAGCTCTATAATTTAAACTCTGAACACTGTCACTTAGAACCTAGACTAAACCAACCGTAAATCAGGGGTCTAACAGTGATTAGCACACAAGACAATTTGTTGAAAAATGCAGCAGATGCACTGATTATATCTCCCTTGTTCCCATACCAGTGTAAAATACCACAGTGCCTATACAGTCTAGTTACAGTGGCAGAGTCTGGATAATTTTATACCCGCTATATCATGGCAACAAATTAGCTTGCAAAAAACACTCCCGACCCCAAATTCAGGAAGAGGGCCGAAGGTGCAGTAACCCAGGCTCCTCTGAATGTCTAAGAGTAGCCTACTATCAGAATGCCACTAGCTGAAGCCAGAAATTCAAAGTCTTCTCCCATCACCCATCAAGACAAATTTCCAAGTCTTTGAAGTGATCTTTTCTACTAGCCTAATCACAGTCACATGGACCCAAGGATTCTTAATCCTCCTCTACATCCAGGTGACTGGTCGGTTTAGCTTTAATATCCCTTTTAATGGTGAGAAAGGTTGGGAAAGCAGCTCACATTCCATTTGCACCCTGACATCATTTCAGCCTAGGAAGTAAGCATGGATAAAGTGCTCCACGCATTTCTACATCTCCAGTCCCCAAGACCCTTCCAAAATCTATGGTGTTCCTTTAAGTCACAGTCACAAATGTAACCTTCACCATCAGCATAGTAAAGATAATGATGATACAGAAGATTTCTTGGAGGTGGTAGGACAAAATGAAGAGCGGCAAGTACAAAAAGTATCTGGGACTGCAGCCTTTTATTTTCTATTTACTTGTATTAAAAGTAACAAATTCCTGCAACACGATGTTCTTTGTTGGCAACACCTACCTGTTTGTGATGGTAGAATTCTGCTCTTTCAGCACAAGCTCCCTCTGTTGCAGGGCAACAATCTGCCTTGAGAGATCATCAGGGGTCCTAAACAATTAAAACAAAAATGGAAAGAGTTAACGAATATAGACATGCCAGTGACTGAACAATTAAGTCCCAGACATGACCATAATAAAAATGACAGAGAGACAGACAAGATTGTTGCTATAGGCTAAGGCTGCTTTACATTACAACAGCTGAACTATCACAGGTTTGTGTATTGTCAAGCACACACAGCCAGTTGTAGTCATTAGGCCATCAAGCCCCTGCTGCACTCTAATCCACCCCCTTCCAATCAAGGGGGCATCAGCCCCGTCACTTCACTTAGGGTCTAAGAGACCACATTTCCTATCCTAAGATAGTTAAGTTTCCCTGCTTGAGAAGAGCGTTTGCCAAAAAATGCATTGCAATTATCTCTGCCTGTACCAAATGCCACAGAACATCTCCTAAAGACACAGCTCCTTCTGTTTATATGGCCAATGAGCACGTATGCTATAGGAAAGTGCATGCTATAAAGAGAGTCTTCTTACAGCACAGTGAAGTAGATGGTGTACAGTGATTTTATACAAAAATAGTCTCAAGACCCAGAATTCACTTAACAGCGTTGCCAAACCGACTAAACATTCAAGATAACCAAAGACTGCAGATTCTGCTTGGTTTACTTTTTAAAACTCAAGAAAGTAAATGAATTTCAATTCCTGACTAAAAGAGACAGAAAATGAATCTTTGAGCCTGGATGCGGAGAGGTTCTGATACACTGAGCAGCACTGCCCTCTACTGGATAGAACACCTCAGATTAGCTCATGTAGCTGAGCTTGAAGAGAAGAGAGACAGTATAACACATCAAGTAAGCACTGTTTTTGGAGTTAAAAGCTTCACACCTATTTCCAGTGCTGCATGCAGGAGAGTCACAGGGTAACAGATGTGAGTAAATGGTGGAGAGCCGACTTCACTTGCTCCCATAATCTGAAGGAAAATAGATTTAATAACAAAGACTACTTTTCCTCTAGCTTGATGGGTCATTTGCTATTCAGTTCTCTAATTTCCAATCTGCAGAAACCAGGCTTCAGCCTCTGGGACTCTGATCCAATTCACAAGAAATGCTGATTCTCTTTCCCCACTGTCTACCTAGAATGTCCTGGGCTGGGGTGGGAATAAACAGAAAAGAGATAAGACGGGGGAATTACAATTGACAAGGGGAATTTGCTTTCATACAAACCAATTATGTTTTCCTTTCCACTACCTTCTCTATCACTTAGTGGTGGTTCCGTAACACTACTCACTAGACTCAGCAGACATGAACCCCTGCCATATGTCAAGGATATAATATTTTGAAACCCTGACTCAGGTCTTGTAACTAAGGCCAGGAAATAAATAGTCTCTTACCAGAACTCCTACATGTCACACATATTACATGGTGCCAGAAGTAAACTATATCTTTGGCAAAAATGGAGCAAATTAAGCCATCTGAATCTCCCAACTTGGAAGGGAATGAGACAGAGAACCCGGGAGGGATGGGGGATGGCAGCACTTCCAAGATTTAATGGGAGCAAGGAGCAGTGCAGAGAAATCAAGAGACTGAAATCCTCCACATGCACATATGTGGCAGGTTCAGAGACACTGAAGATCTAAATTCATTCCAGTGGCAGCATAAGAGGGGAAGGGAGGGGAACCAAGAAAGATGAGTCTGTAAACCTACAGATTAAGACCCTGTCTACTCTGGGGATTTCAGCCATCAGTGACAAGTCTCCAGTGTAAACCCCTACACTGTAGACAGGTAAAAATGCTGTAAGCCACTATTTGTACCCCTGCCTGATACTGGGATAAGTTGCATCCATGCAAATCCCCCTAATAGCAGATTTGCCTGCCTGCAGTAGATGTTTCCACTGGCAAAGTAACACTGGTGGCTGTATATCCAGGATAAATCATCACTGTAATCTAAAGCTGTCTATTCAAACATTTCATCCATTCATACCATGCAAAAATGTCACCTGGGAAAGACACAGTTTCAAGAAACCAGGTGCAAAGTGAGACTATTGATCATTATGTATCTTTGTATGCAAGCTAAGACATTCAAATTTAAACAATTTGAAAGATGGACCAATTAGAGGGCAAATTATTTGTTGTGTTACATACAAAAAAAACCAATGTGGAAAATATAGTGCGTTATCAAGTAATTATAGATTATCAATGCATACACACAAGGAAGATGAATCACATTTGTAAAGGCAACCTTCATTCTGGAATTTTCTAATTTTTGAGGGCCTGCCTTTGTAATCTTAATGTTCTTTTTAATGTTAGGAGAGGCAGGTTGTGTATGTGTGTTCTATAATATACTGTTTTTTATAAAAAGCTAACTGAAAATCAGAAATTTCATCATGTGGAGCCATATTGCATTAGCAAAGTTAAGTCATTCATCGATTTTAAGGCAAGAAGGGACCATTAGATCTTATCAGCTAACCTCTTGGATAACATGGGGCATAGAATTTCATCCAGTTACTCCTGTACCAAGCACAAAAACTTTGTGACCTTTAGATCTTCAGCACAGCTCCTGTCTCAGTCTCCCCACCAGCTCATCACTCTTCTCTATTTCAGACAGGCTGCATCTGTTTCTGTGCTGCCTTGGCACCAGCACAGGGAGCACTGAAAGGCTAGGAGAGACCATCTCCTGGCTCTCAGTTCTGGTGCCCAGCACTAGGGCAGCCCCAAAATGAGGAGGAGCAATTATAGGAAAAATTCTGCTCAGCCCTGGGATGGCACATGCTCTGTGAGGAAGATGCACGCTCAGGCTGGTCAACACAGAGCTGTAAGTGGATGAAGCATTCTCAGTGCAGGCAGAATCTTCAGAGAATTTAGCTGCCAAATACTAACAAGTCAGTGCAACATATGTGAGCTGCAATTCTCAGAGGCTTAAAACTCATCCAAATGTGGGCAGATTTTCACAAGAATGGCAAAAGGCAAATCCCTGACAGCAGGGTGACCACTGCTGCCAAATTCTGTGTCCCTGCTCCAAATTACTAAAACTTCTCAGTGAAACAGTTGTAAGAATTTTTTTAACATGAACAAAACAAAAGTTCTCCAAGTTCATTCTGAGAAATGCCTGAAACTTAAAAAAAACCAAAAAAACAACAACAAAAAATCTGCTGTAGGCAGACTCCCAGCATGGAAGATTTCAGTTAAAGTTTGGGAAACTTAGAAGCAACTGCAAAACAAGGTCTTTTAATGGAAAGTGATCAGAAAATCAATGATGTTCAGAGATAGCAGCTGCCAACAGATTTCTAATCAGAGGCCAAATCCTCCTCCTCTGTCACAGGGTTCAGGTCAACAATCTAACCTCCAACCTAGTTTTATTAATTGGCTGCTTTGGGGGTTGTGGTTATTTTTGGTTGACATGTTTTACTTGATTTAAAAGAAGGAGTGTGAACACTGATAATTAAGTTAACAGATATTACTTTCTGCCATGTAACAGGGGTATTAGCTTTCTAGAAACTTAAACAAAGGACGGGAGCCAGGAAATAAAACCAGGCTCTTGCAAGTAATCGTCTATGTCACACCTTTATTACGGATTCCAAAAACTATTCACATCAAAATCCCAGCCAGGTCACATAAGGTGCCTTCTAGGTCATCAAAGCCAAACTCCTCGCACTTTTCCCACTTTGTTTTTTAAACATACACACATGCAATGAAACTAAACCAGCCCAGCTTTGGTACTGAACAGGGCAGGTCAGAGGCCACATTTCATTCTACTAGCAATGGACCTTCACTGATGTAAATGGTCCTCTCTCTTCAGAGGTTTATGGAAATAGTGGTGAATGAAAAGACGGCAACTACTTGTCAGCATCCCAGTACATACTGAACGCTCCTGCATTTGTTTGCCTCAGGCCTTTTCATTAGCCTCGCTGAACATACCACCACCCAGTACCTATAACACAGTTCATACCAGTGATTATTAGAGAATCATTTTGAAAGGATCTGCCTTGTAAAACTATCAACCAACCTCATATCCATATTTTCCCAGCACCCAGTGCTACTTCAAAGAAATTAAAGCATCTAGCATTACTCCCCGCTTTATCCCCAATATGTCCCAGGCATGCATACGGAACAGGCCATTCCTCATATTGTGTAACATGTACCCAGCGCAAACTCATGGACAAGGATTTTTCACAGTATAATGGAGAACTCAGACCTGTGCTTCCACAATGCAAGTTTGATTGAATTGCACAACTATATACACAGACTTAGTGACCCGATTTTGGGGTGCAAGGTTGTTAGTATTTACTCATCCACTAAATGACTGTAAAGAATGGACAGAAGGGTAAATGAAAAGACTCCAAGCAGCTTCTGTATTTGATTTCCAGTCATTCAACTCCTGTCTGACTCTCTTGAGCAAAATGCAAGGAGCTGAAATCTGGATGCTGCTTTCCCCCCTCAGAGATCAAATCTCCTTCTGCAATAAACCTCAAAGCAAAATCCTCCTTTTCAGTGTCTGGGAAGCAATAACCAAACAGTCAGGAGCATTTGATACCAATTTAGAAACAAGGTTTTTGCCCTAAGGTACAAATTAGCCCAGCAAGGCTTAAAGCTGGAGTAAGGAAGTCAAGAAACAAAATTACACTTAACCAAAGCACTCCGATTTTCTTTGAAGTACAGATAATTTGAAAAGGAGCAATTTAATAATGATAAAAAAAATCCACAACTGCTCAAATGAAGTGAAAAATTAACTTAATGGGATGCCCATCCAAGTTACTCTGCTTCAGTCAATGAGCTTTCAGGCTTCCATTGGCAAACGTTATGCCACGGTTTTCTTCATCCACTCAACTGGAATTTTGTAGAAAACTGCCAAAAAGTTTCTCCGTTGTGCTGTCTTAGTTAAGAGGCTATTAGCATTTCCATTATAAACTCCAATACTTTGGCATTTAGAACTAGCTGTTTTTAAAAGCATTGAGCTGAGACTCAGTAAACAGCCTAGATGCTAACTTTTTTTTGGTTTTAAAAAAAGTAAAATTGGTGAAAATGTAAAATTTATTAGAACATCCACATCTTACTGCAAGTGTTTCAAAGTCATATAGCAAAGGGAAAAGATTTGACTTGAGTTAGATCTTTGAAGTTACTCTTTAGCTATGGATGTGCAAAGCAAAAATAAGACTAACTTGTTTAAAAAAAAATTAGGGCTATCGTGTTTTGAGGATTGAGGCCTTTTAGATTTTTGGTTCTTAAATAAACTATTGAAGCTACCAAAATATTTACATTTGTAGAATACTGTCCACTGCATTTATAAGAATTACTGATATAAGAATCAACCACATATAGTGATCAAAACCACTGGGACAAAATCACTCTTATACTAACTAAAATACACAGCTTGTAAGAATCAACCGCTTATAAAACTCAGATCATCTGGGACGGATGTGATTCTTATCAAAGCAGTGCACTGTACTGAAATGCTCGAAGTAGTGATTTTTGCTCATACATAACGGGTTTAAAGTCTCTTCATGCAACATTTCGGCATATTGCTTTAACTCTGCAGGAATACAGACATATACTCTGGGTTCTGCAACTCACTAATTTGAAGTCATGTTGAATTGAAGCAAGGCATGCCCAAACTTTTGGCACAAAACTTTATTTTAATCCATTTTTTAAAGAAACCGCTTGTTAACAAAAATCAAACATTAGAAACGGATTACCAGGCACTACTGCTTCTCTTCATCAAATCCCCAAACCCTGCTAATGCTCTCACCTCTTAAAGGCACTTGCAAAATAAAAAAGGTTTGGTGTGTGCTTTTCTTTCTTTAAGGCATCATGAAAGGATTTCCAACACTATCCAAAAAAAAAAAAAAAAATTTTTTTTCTTCTGCTTTTACATTTTGAAATCCAAGTTCCTTCCCGGCTGGAAAACTATGCCCATGTCTACACTATAGCGTATAAGTGTCCTACACAGACAGAAGGATTTTTCTGTCAATGTAGTTTATCTGCTTCTCCAAGCGGCAGCAGCTCTGTTGACAGAAGAAGTCTTCTGTTGACCTAGCTGTGTCTATACTGGGGAATGAGATTGACCTACCTACGGCACTGAGGGCATGAAATTTTTCACAGCCCCAAGCAACATAGCTAGGTTGATCTAATTTTTAAGTGTAAACCAGCGTTCCAAAATTTCTAAGTGTAGACCAGGCCTCTGATGTCTGACAGGAATGTGGCAATCTCACAAGAAGAGTGAACTGAAAGTTGAGGTAGGAAGGGATTTTTAGGGTATGTCTACATTGCCCACGTTAGAGCATGGCCATGGCAGCGCTGTGACATGGGCAGTGTAGACACGCTTTATCGCGGGGGCAGAGCTCTCCCAGTGATAAAAAAACCCATCCCGAACGAGCAGTGGTAGCTTTATCGCTGGGATCAGGGCTCTCGGCAATAAAGCGCTGTCTATACTGGTGCTTTTCAGCACTAAAACTTTTGTCGCTCGGGGGGTGTTTTTTCACACCCCTGAACAACAAAAGTTTTAGAGCTGAAAATGGCAGTGTAGACACAGCCTAAGTCAGTCTGTTTAAAACTTTGTGTGTGTGATTTAACACCTATTTTGGGGCTTTTTAAACACCTATTTAACTTCTAATGGTTGACTAATTAAATTTTGAATAAGGGAAAATATCACCTCTCCAAATTTAAGGTTTTAAGAACTCTCAAAAAACCTAAACTTATACCTCCAGCACAATCAAAGGTGACAAGTCTTCACATGCTTAATATTTCTGCATTTAAAAAAAGAAGGGGGGGGGGGGGGGGACAGAGCAGTGAATGGAATAGTACTACTGTTTGAAAGAAAGAGGGAGCCATAAGCAATCCCAACTTCTAGAGGTCTCTTCCTCTAGAAAATGCTCTCCATATTTGGACAGTAGTATCAGCAAATTCAGTTCCTTCTGGCAAAAGTGAAAAGTGAATTCATCTATAAATCCAGCATTTGAAAGTCTGGCTAACCCCATTTGGAGCAGGAAAGGGACTCACTTGTGTGAAAGTGTTTTAGCAGGACTCTTGGAAAACATAAGGACAATTAACCGCTAACTCTCTGCTGGACCAAGTACAAAAGCACCAATGGATCAAAAAATGCATAACTTGGGAACAAGAGTGAGACAAGTGGCTAAGACAGCTTCCACTCAGCATCAGAGATTTTGGACCAAAACAGTTTTTCCCCACATCTCACAAGTTAAATCAGTATGGTCATCCCAACAACTGGTCTCCTGTGTTTCAGTCCTGCCTTCAATATAGGCAGGTCTGCTTAGTCTTTCATTTTGGAAAAAAAATCTAAAGAATAGGGAGCTACACACTATTTGCATTTTATTGTAGCATCCTATTTTTTGGTCATTCTGTTCAAATGTCAAGCATAGAAGGGTAGAACACAAAACTCAGCAAGAACACACACTGTATACGTCAACGTGCCCTGCAAGTGAAAAGCTTCAGAGTCCTAAAGGCGGCACAATGCTATATTTTGTTGTGTACTACAGAACACAACTGATAATAAAGATTGCAATGTTTTCTGTTTATTCTCAAGAACAATGAAGTCGATGATGCTTGCCTTCAACACAGAACAGGACATCCAATCTTCGGTTTTGAGGTGCCCCACAGGGAAAGAAAAGCAGAGCTGTTAAAGTTAGATTTGAAAATGTTTAGGCAGGATTACAATGCTCTTCTGGCTGCAATGAATAAGAGATTTGTCCTTCAAAGGGGATGCAGCTCAGCCAAGTCATCACTATGGGCTTCCAGATCTCTCTGCAGCCAAACTGGCAGTGATGTATTCTAATAGCGGGAACCATCTGGCCAGATGGCAGAGGGAACATGGCAGATGATACAAGCACAAATCCAGGAGACCCATACGAACTGTTAGCCTGGCTCTTAAGAATTTGTTGAGAGGTCCAACAGTGCCTATTTCACCAGATATCCACTGTTCTTTCCCTTGCTAAGTAGTGAATATTGCCTCTGGCTTTATGTACCTCCTGGGAAGTCTACTTTCATGTTCAAGAAGAATTCCTGGGAGATACATAATGCCGGAGGTTATACGCATTGTCACTCTCTCAACTTTAGAGAAAAGAGAGTCATTGACATCTGTCTCTCCTAAGGAATCGCTTTAGTGATATCAAGACTGGACTTTACTGACAGTCAAAATTAACTTGAAGCTTTAAACCCAAAAACGGTATGTTTTCTGTACCCTCTGAGGTGAGAATGTGTGAACAGGTTGTTTATCTAACCTTATGGAGATGTTCAAGAGATTAGATTTATTCCAATTAAATCACTATACAGATTTTATTCCAATTAAGTCACTACACAGATAAGTTTGCTGGAAACGAGGAATAGACTCCAGCTCTTAATAATGACAAGCACATCCACATATAAGCTCAATTTGTAGTACTGCTAACCCACAGGAGTGCCCTTTAATTGCTCTGCTGTTTCACATTACCAGGGTTCCAGCACAGAGTTGACTAGTAAGAGTGACAAAGGGCAACCCTTCTTTTCTCTCTGTTTAGCTGAATGGGTTTTGATTTTTCAGCACAGAAGCTAATGCTTTATTACATGAATAATTCAAAAAAATACTGCTGATTCTAAATCCTTCACTTCTCCCTGGTATTTATAAAGCATCCAGAAATATAGTTTTCTAGATTCCCGATCCTTCCTCCCCAACCTCCAAACCATCACAAGAAGAAACTATTTTTGGGAATTTTAAAATATTATGAAACACCAGACAATAAGTCCTGATGTCAGCATATACTATCACTAAGGCTATGATTTAGTCATGGATATTTTTAGTAAAAGTCATGGACAGGTCACAGGCAATAAACAAAAATTCACAGCCTGTGGTCATACTAAACATATCTGTGACTAAATTGGGGGAGGGGATTGGGAAGGGGGTGTGCTGCTGCAGGGAGGCGTCGGGAGGGGGGCACTGCTGGGAGGGAGGCGCCTGGGGCCGAGGGTGCCCGGAGCCAGCAGCACCAGCTGCTGGGAGCTGTGGACAGTGGCTGCTCCAGCCAGCCACCGGGGGATTGCTGCCTGGGGCCACGGACTGCGGCTGCTCCAGTCAGCCAACCAGGGATCACTGCCAGGAGCCACCAGAGCAGCGACTGGTGTGGCTGTGCTCGGGGCCGCTCCAGCAGCCTATAGTGTGGCTGGCCCCAGAAGCAGCTGCTTGGCCAGCCTTGGGGTCAGCCACACTGGCTGCTGTAGAAGTCAAGAAGGTCGCGGAAAGACACAGAATCCATGACATCTGCGACCTCTGTGATAGACACAGAGCCCTAACTATCACACTTCACTACGCATTGTTCCAGAGACACAAATGAGAGTGTGACATTATGGATTATTTAAATAGGACTGTGTGTATTAAGCCAACCACGCAACAAACTGATGCAAAAGAATTTGACTTCAATAGGCTGGATCAAGCCTATAAAGTGGAAGTGTGATACATGGCTTACAGTGTAAACAAGGGATCACTGATCATACACGTCAAGGAATAAAGATTATGTTTTCAAACTTCTCAAGTCATTTGTATGCCATCTTTTCTGAATCTGCCAGATAAAATAGTTCTTAATTCAACTATTTTCTGCATGAGGATGTTTGAGGCCTTCCATCTCTGCAGCATTTTTTCTTAAACTCTAGGCTAGGTCTACACTACGGGGGGGGGGGGGGGGGGGAGAACGACCTAAGATACGCAACTTCGCCGCGGTGGATTTCCGGAGTCGACGGCAGAGCCATCGGGGATCGATTTTATTGCGTCTACACTAGACGCGATAAAACCGATCCCTGATAGATAGATCGCTACCCGCCAATCCGGTGGGTAGTGAAGACGTGCCCTATTAGGGAAGCAGGGAGAATCCAGTGTATTTGGGGGGTCAATGAGGGACAAAGCCCTTGGAAATGCTCTCAGTATGAACAGCTGTTGGGGAGGAGGGGGGGGTAGGAAATCCTGGGATACACCATTAGCCCCAGAGCATTCTCACAGAATATGTAGCAGAATTCCTCCTACTGCCAGATAGCACTCGCAGGCATGATTGTTTTTTCCCCAGTCTTTTCCATTTGTCACTGACCAGGATTTATCACAACTTTGTTTTGTATGAAAAATCTATGGCAAGGTCCAGGGAGGATTTTTCAGTATTAAGGACAATCCTAGGCTTTAGTAAATTTGAGACTATAAGCTTTGGCCTATATTGTTTTCAAAGGTTCTAAAATGAACTCTGTGGATGACAATTATTTTTGTTCAAATTTCCAAAAGTTCAACTCCTGTTATAAATAATGTCTGCAAAATTTCAGCTCAAAATCTGGACATTTCAGCAAGTTTTTAGTGCCTGAATCCAGGGGATTGGAATGATAAATATCAGACAATATTATCTAGAGCAGTGGTCTCCAAAGTGGGGTGCGCGCAAGAAGATTCTTGGGGGCGCACGGCAGGAGAATTTTTTTTTTTTTTTTTGGCGCTTCGGCAGTTCGGGCAGGAGTCCGAGCGGCTTTTTTTAGTTTTGTTTTCACTTCGACAAAAATGGTAGAGCCAGCGTGGCAGGGGGTGAGTGCTCAAAAAATTTTTACTGATAGGGGTGCGCGATCAAAAAAGTTTGGAGACCACTGATATAGAGTGGTCACTGCCACTCATGGAGAAACATATATTAGCAAAATCTTTGCAATAAAAGGAGTAAATGTTTTCCCGAACTTGCAATTTAATCTAGCAAACCTAATATTTATCAATGTTGATGCTGAAAGGATATTCTTGCACTGTGGGATCTTACACCTATTGTCCTTAAGATTCCAACATGAAATATAAACACTGTTAATAATGCAATGCTCTATAGTTTAATTAAATTATTTTCTTTGTAAAATGTACTATAGCAGCAGTCAATACCACTTTAACAAAATCTGAGCTCATTTAAAATATTTAATTAAAAGAAACAGCCAAAGTAGAAGAAAGTGCCCAATGTTTAGTGTATACTATTTCATGGTGAAGTCACTATGGAAATTACTCAAAGTTCTAAATTTGAAATTGTGGCCTCAGAACAATCTTTGTGACAACTCAGAGATATGTCAGAGGAAAATGCTAAATAATTATGAGAGAGAGCTCCATAAGAAAAATTTAAAGAATAGATCTAGAATCAACAGAACAACTATAAAAACTACCCACATCGATACCCCAGCAATGGATTTTTTCAGGATATTTGAAGTATTGTGAGCAAAAAATAGTATATGAAAACCCCAGACCAAAATGAATTTGAAGATATATCAGTTGGAAGTGAATTCTAGGCATGCATATGCAAATGAGTCCAACCATTCAAAGAATAGAGGGTCATTAGAACACCCGAGGAAGACCCCTGGCCAACAACTGGGCTTAAATGAGAAGCCCAGGAAAACCTCCTGCCAGTCAGAACATGGTGAAATTGTGAATCTGCAAGACCATCAATCGGGTTATGCTAATAAATGGGAACCATTCATGAAAGTCACTCTCTACAGATCTCAAACCAATGGATAGAAGCCAGTAAACAGACCCCACTCCCACTAGCCTGAGAACCATTATGGAATTACAGGTTCTGTGGAGGGATCCCTGATGGGAAATTTAACTCCTGAACCTCCAAATTAACCAAAGGAAAGACAATGACAAACAGCTGCAAGGAACTAGATTCTCCTACAGCTCCTCAAGCAACTCTATGGAACCTCTGATGGTGCTACTGTGCAAAGATACTTCCCAAGACATTTGACAATACTTGCCTTATGCTACAGAAGAACAACTTAGCTTTGAAGGCAGATCACTTGACTGACCTGATGGGTGCACTAAGTATTGCTAGAATTTAACATTAGTTAGTTTACATGGAAATTATTGTTCAGGCAGCAACCAGAATTATCTAGGGAAGGCTTAAAGATCAAGTATTAGTGCATTAGGGCCAGACTGTTTTGTTAAATTCCAGAATAGCATGGATAAGACCTTGTTATTTGGACAAACCTAGAAGGGCAAGATAGAGCAAGTAGAATTCTTTTTAAGATAAAACTCATGTATCCAACATACACCTTTCTGTCACAACTTCCCCAGAGGGAAGATATCACAGCAGAAAGACCTCATTTTATAGATTACAAGAGTATTATTCTTCTAAGAGCTGCTCTCTTATAGCAAAGGGAGTTAACTACTGTAACTCAAACTGGCAACTGACATGCAATGTGCATTTGATTGTCTACTTTATAGATTTCACGGAATTTATGGTTTGGCATTGTTAATATTTGCCTGCGATAATCCTTGTAAAGTAAACTCATTTACTTAAGTTTTGCATTCTTTTCATAGTTTTCACTGATGACAATGTGTTCCTAGATTCCTATCAGACCTGCATATTAGCAAGCAGTAGCACAAAATCCCTGATCTTGAGGCAAGAGGAACTATTACTAATGACTGTCTGCAGGTCCTTGTGAGAGTCTACACTATATTTTTAGTCATTTCGTATGAAATTATTTGGCATCTCCTGTATTATTCTTATTTACACCCAATTATAATCACATACCTCTTCTGTCTCACAGCTAGAACTGCCATTTTCAACAGGAGTTGGAGCTACCGTTTAGTTAAAGCTACATTAACTTGGAAAAATCTTTTCTTTTTTAAAACTCCCCCAATGACTTTTTTTAGTCACAGGGGAAATTAGACTTAGAATGAAGAATAGAGTGTTTATGTGGGTTTAAATGGGGCTAGGAAATGTTCAGGTAGGGGAACGGGGTTATGCTGCTGCTATGAATTAAAAGCTGTTTCAACTCACACACAGACTACTTCAAGGTTTGTAACAATAGGTGTTTCACCACTGGTAGCGACAGAAAGTGAATCATGCTGGTTTCAGCAAACAGGTAAGAATCCTTACGGAAATGTGAAGAATCAATGTCTTGTGCCAATGTTTGTTACTGATCAATAGTGGAACAAAAATAACAAACAGACAATAGTTAAGGAAGCTGTTGGCATAGATCAGTGGCATATTTGTTGCATAGTTATTTGTATTATGGTAGCACCTAGAGGCTCCAGCTGAAATCGGGGCCCCATGTGCTAGGTACAACACACACATCTAGGTAAGACTGCCCCTGCCCCAAAGAGCTGACAATCTAAATAGACAAGACAGACAAAGGGTGAGAGAAAGGAAGTAATCTTATTTTACAGATGGGGACCCTCTGAGGCAACAAGATTATGTGATTTTCCCACGGTCACCTGAAAAGTCTGTGTCATAATCCATAAACTGAACTCAGGTCTCCCAAATCTCAGACCAGTGCTTTAACCAAAGGACCCTCCCTTCAAGTGCATTCTGGGAGTCTACCATTTTATCCGGCCTCAACTTGAGACTCAGGTTTTTGCATGGCCTTGACCTCCTGTTCAGCTATTGCATGGTTTCCACACTGCTCCCCACTCTGTTCATTGCCCATTCACAGCTCGTTTGTCAGCTCCTGGTTTTAACAAACACTGTGCGCACAACCTCTCACAATGAGCAGGCCTCCACCATCAGTCTCAGGCCTCTGACTTAATCAAAGTACCGTTCTCGCTCAGCTGTCCACAAGCTGGCTACTCGGCTGAACAACTTCAGGAAAATGAATTACACACATCCCCAGACACATGTAAATAAAATGAAGAAATTTCAGATTTACAGTAGCTGCCTTCAAACCCTCTCCCCCAGCTCAGGGAGGATTAAAAGGACTTCAAAGAAGCCCGAGTTCCAATTAAAACAGTGTGACCACCCCAGGGATGCAAGAAACATTCCTCTGATTAGTGAGATGCGCTCTTTGAACTGTTTAGCTAAAAAAAGCTTTCAGAACTTTAAACAAATGCAGTAATGCTCTCGCTTGACTTTTTTTTTTTTTTTTTTTTAAAGTTTACAAAAAATTTAATATTCAAAGTGAAGGACAAATAATCGCTCAAACCAAAAGTTTTATGCAAGCCCACTAGAACATCAGCATTGGTGAATGTAAAATGACTCAGCAAGATCTAATGCAGGAGTTTCAGCACTGTTAGGCTGGGTCAAATCTCTAGAATAGAAAGCGGAACCAGAGAAGTGTCCGAGTTTTTGATGGGGTGCTGGAACACCCAACATGACCCCCAGGACAGGAGCAATTCCCAATCCAGTGCCACAAACCACAAAAATCTTACCAGCCCCCTAACCTCTTCTCTTCACTACAGGGCACAAAACATCAGCCCCACTGGCAAAAGACCCATCTAGTTCCAAACTTCTGCCTTATCTCCACAGCATCCACTCCACAGAACGCCAATTCCAAGACTCCTCGTGCCAAATCCTCCAACCCAAGATGCCAGTAGAGACTTTCTCTCATCTCATCAGCATGCATCAGTTTAAATGAAATCCTTGTGTCATTTTATGCCTAGCACTACAGATCAAGCAAAACCCCACAACAGCCTTCTGTTCCCAAAAAATAAAAAAGTTTGCATTATGTACTCTGAAAGTTTCAACATCAAAAAGAGTGATGGACGTAAGTACACATGGTGGGGAACTAACTGTGTCTTGGAGTGTGCCAAAGGCATTCAGTGCTAAATGGATATAATAAACCCTCCAGTGAAAGCCAAACCCCCATCACCATCACCCACAAATAATGAATAATTCAGTTCAGAAGGAAACAAACAGATTTAAAGACTCATTCATAGAAAGTGCAACTGCTGGAGTGTAATCGCATTAAAGATGTAAACAGCAGCATTTCAGCAATTACTGTTCTCCTTTTGCCAGCTCACTCTCCATCAAACCCGAACGTCAGCTCAGCTGCCTGCATCAGGCACAGGGTTCAGAACAGCCAAAAGCAATTACAACTTCCCTGCGTCTCTGCCACAGGCTTCTGTGACTGGGATTAAGATAAGGGTTGGATTGGTGTCACAAGCACTCTGACACCATCTTGGCTTACTGCTAGAATAAAGTTTCAGTCACTTTCAATGCCTGAAGCTACTATGGGAAGCACTAATAAACTCAACAGATCTACAGCCTATAAAATAGTAAATGTATTTATGGGTTAGGGAAGAGTTGCACATTCTTCCCAGTAAAGAGACAGAGAAACCATTGTAACTGCTTTATCCTTTACATTGCTGTTTCTCTGCTCTTCCCTCATAAACACAAGTTCTGCATTAGGATTTGATTTTTGTGTGCTGTAAACCACAATATAAAAAGGCACCTATAACGCACTATTCTTTTGGGGGGAGTGGGGGAGCAGTGAGGCCATTCCAGAGCCAGTCACCCGTAGCTTCAACTGTGAAGAGATTTTGAACCTCAGACTGGATTTCAGCTAGCTGTCCATTTCCTACTTACTAAGACCCAACCCTCCCTGGGATTTGGGGCTTGCTGCTCCTGCATGTTAGTAGCGTGGCTACGAAGGGCATATACAACACTTTCATGACTGAAGCCACGTATGCACAGGACCTCAGAGGCCAACTGAGGCTGGTCACAGTTGGGAGAGGTTGTCTGAGATTGGGGAGATATTGTAGGCCATCTGTATTTTGGAATGTGGGCCTGGATGAGAGTCCTGTTTAGCATTAAAATGGTTTTACATAAATTTTGTAACAGATGCAGCCCCTGGGATGGGTGCAGAGAACACATACAAATGAATAAATAAAGCTGCCATGAAACCAGTAGGCAGATTTGAGTCACCAGTACACAGCTGCTTTCATTGGCTTCCTCCCTTCCTTTGGATCCCAAACTTTGTTGTTATTTACTAAGGAGTGTTTCAAACCACTTCAGCAGTGCTGGGAATTCAACTTGATTCTCTGTTAGTGGAAAGGCACCCTCCAGTCCCAACTCAGCCCTCCCTCCCCCACTGAGCCATGCTTTCCCTATGAAACCCACTGATTTCAGCACTCGCTCTCAAGAATGGAAAGATAAGAACTGCACATTTCCTGTTATGTTTCATAATTAACAAAACTGCCAAAAACAGGATAAAAAAAGGCCTAAGAAAGCCAAGTTCCTTTGCTTAAGAGTCACTTTGCATAAATGTTAGTGCTTTATTCACTGGACAATCATGTAATATATCCAGGATTATTGGACTCAGATAATGAATTGTCCTGAAGAGCCTCATCATACCACTGATGAACAAAATCTGCAGCATACTGAAGAGAGACAATGCACTCTTTGGACTGGATTAGTAGGAATTATAAATGGCCTAATCGCAGGTATTATTCTTAGGACTGGCTCTATCCCACAGAACAAAGGAAAATGACCAAGACGACGTCAAGTCTTTTCAGGGGTTCTACCTCTCATCTAAGAGGAAAATCCCTCTAAGGACTTGTCTCCACTACGCGCTGGATTGGCAGGCAGCGTTCTAGTATAGATGCAATAAATCGACCACTGAGCGCTTTCCCGTTGACTCCGGTACTCCACCAGAACGAGGAGCGCAAGCGGAGTCGACAGGAGAGCATCAGCTGTTGACTTACTGCAGTAAAGACACCGCAGAAAGTAGATCTAAGTACGTCGACTTCAGCTACACTATTCACGTAGCTGAAGTTGCGTATCTTAGATCGATCGCGCGTGGTAGTGTAGACACGTCCTAAGAAATAAAAATACGGAAGGGGCTAGAAGTATTAGCCTCTAAAATAAAACCAACATTATCCTATATGTTTGTCTCCCAACTACAGCTACCCTTGAAGATTGGAACCAGACGTATTCTCCACTAGCACTGGAGGGACCATGCTCAAACTCCTAGTGCAGCAAGCATGACCAGCTATAGGAGATTCAAATATTTCCTTCAGGAAAGCTCCATCTTCCAACCCTGGCCAGCATTTAAACAATCAGAAATCCCACATGCGCATTTACCAGCACTTGTGTAAAGCCGTCCAGTTTACCTAATTTAAAAAAAATGTTTAAGTATAAAGCTGCCCACAGAGAAGGAGGTGGAGCTGCTTATTGATTTCACATCAGGGCTACTTCAGACAAAAGGGTGAAGAGAACATAATAGTCAAGTCTCCCTCCCTCTTACATCCTCCTCTCAAAATAGCATAAGGCTTTGAATACATGAAAACAGCTCAGCTGTGTAGTCACCCTCAGAAAAGCCATCAATTACCCAAATTGGTTATGTGACAGAGAAAGGAATAAATATGAGACTGGGTCAGGGCTGCTCTGGAACTAATTTCTTGGGGAAGAGAGAATTTTCACGAGAAGGAGGGGTTTTCTCCTCCTCCTTCCCGCTTCACACCCTCACTCGCCTGCAATCATGTCATGCCCCAAGGAGACAGCAAAAGAGGATTTCATTAATAAATTTATTTCAACTTTCTTTTCAATGGTGCTGAGAAATGTATGCAAATCCATTCGTAATTAGGTTTAAAAATTCCATTTCATGGGATAATCAGACTTCAAAAAACTCAATTTTAGTTTTAATCAGATTTTAACAAGGATATTAAGTCCATTCCGTTCAGAAGAGGGAGAAATGGTGAATTTAACACAAAATGTATTCAAGCTTAGCCCTGGGAGATAATTAAATAAAATTAATTTGGCAAGGGTTGTCTGTAAATGGAAACACTCCAGTCAGCAGAGCACGTTTCTGAAGGAAACAAAAGCAGTTCATTACTGTACAAACAGATACAAAGCTTATTGTTCAGACAGAAGAGAACTGCAGCTCTTCTACAACAGCAAGATGACCTGGGCTCTCAAGCTGCCTCTGACAAACACAGGAGGATACAGAGGAGAAACAAGCAATGATGGGGGTTGGTGTTTCCTACCCTCTTCAGCTAAGCCCCTTAAACTCACCAGGGATAGAGTAGGAAATGAAAAATGCAAGCAACAACACACACAGATGTGAGAAATTCAAACCATTATAAACAGAAAAGTTTTAAAAATGATCTGACTGCAGGGGCCTCTCTCTAGGGAAAGAGAAACACAGATGATTTTAAGAGATCATGGGCAAAATTCATTCCAGGTGTAATTACATCAAAGTCAATGGGGGATGAATTTGGCCCCATGTACCATGTCTAAATCCCAATCTGACATCAAAAGTAGTCCATCGTCCCCTGGTCAACACAGACAGACAGACAAGTGGACTTTGTACAAGCAGTAAGAAGAATGTAAACATGCAAATCTAATACGCACCCACGAGCTGCCAGAAGTTTTCCATTTTGAAAAGTCACAGGAACGTTGTTTAGAGGCAGGGAAGATCCCAGCAGAAGTCAAAACACTATACAATCTCTAACACGTTTTCACTCGTTCGCTCTTATTCCCTACTCCTCTCTCCTTTTCTCCCCTCTCAGGTTTATGCCTCTTTTCATATTGCTCCTTCCTCTTGAAACAATACCGAGTTCCAATCGACTAATCACTGTCTTTCTCCCCTTCGGACTCATTTCTTAATCAACAACTTCCTTTCTTGTTTTTGTCACCAATAATCTCTTTGTATCTCATTTACCTTACTTTTATCTCCTGTCATGTTTGTATAAGCTCTTTAGTGCGAGGAACTTGTCTCTCTCTTTCTTGCAAATTATCACAAAATTGTAGTGTTATATAAATCCCATAAGAATACTTTAAGAAAATATTAAAACTGCATGGTTAAGCTCCCCAAAGTCAGTAAATTCAACATTAAGATTGTAAGCACAACCTTAGCTCTGCCCCCTATAGTGTCTGCATTAATAAGGTCCTGATTCAGGTAAGCACTTAAACACATGCTTAACTTTAAATGGAACTTAACCATATGTTTAAATATGTGCTAAAATTCCCTTAAGTAGGAACACTTGCCTGAATCAGGGCCTGAAAATAGTTTACTTATGTGGACACACAAATTCTCAAACATACCATCATATTTTTCTTACAGCCTTAGATACACATGTGCGGCACTTTATATTACAGGGTACTCTATGTTGGGGACAGTCAATTAACTATATACTATAGATAGATTAAGTACAACAAGGTAGAATTATAAGTATGTCATCCATAAGCCACCTACTTTGCAGCTTTGTTAACATCAAAAGTAACTGCTACATCCCCTGAATTCTACTTAAGTAAGGCTGCATTATGGTTGAAATAAAAATATACAGGACATGGGAACAAAAATTAAGAAAAAAACCTGAGAGAGAAAAGAACTTATGGAAGAGTATAAGTTTGTAAGAATATAATGGACCATTACAATTAAAACAGTGCAAGTATATACGAATGTCAACATATCACAAGATGTTTTTTTCACATCTACAGTTAAAGAAAAATTTGGATTATGTTATAATGGATTAGTTGAGAAATAGTGTGGTGTTCTATCATTGAAGATATCATAAGGTATAGAAAGAATAGTACACACAGCCACCTAATCCTACCACCTCCACGGTAAGATATGGAAATACAATACCATGTTAGACCATTTTCTTTTTCCAATTAACTATTTCTTACTAACGGACTTTCAGATATACCAGTTGTGGGCACTGCCAACTGCATTCCAACCACTTCCAAACAGACAAGATGATAGGTACTCGGTCACCAAGACAAGTGGTCCAGCTATGCAGAAGGCAGGAGACATCTTGCCAAAATCCAACTGGAAGCGATCAGGACTAAATGAGATGCTAATCACCAGCAGGTTTCATGTCATCAACGTCGCCCTGAACTCTGTGGATGCTCAATTTGCAGGCAACCTCCAGCTGCCACAAAACATAGAGTCTGGGAATACAAATAGCGCACAGAAATCACTGACCAACTGCAAAATGTAATTTGGCCAATTGGACATGCACTAGCCAAACAGAAAAAAGAATTCCTAACTGGATTAAACTATCAACTTTCAACTTGAGTCAATAGCAGATCTGTGAAGAATCACAGGAAATTACCCAAGCCAGTTGATGAATAGACTAGAAGTTGAGTTCCCATCTCAGGACAACTATATGAAGCACTAACACCTCCAATCAAAGACAGTGAGCAAGATGCCCTGCACTTGCCCTCCCAAAGAAAAGCCAGCAGGATACCAAGACCTCCCTTAAAAGCTTTTTGTATACAACAGAAACAGAGGGACAATTCCTATCCCTACCCATGGCTGAAGAGATCTCATTGAAGGAGAAATTGTTCAGTTCTCCTGTCAGCAGGATATGTCTTGAGAGGGAATCTGGAATTTCAGATTTCTCCTTACCCCAAATATTCCATTGCCATGGAGAAAAGTTTTCCTGACTATCTTCACTTTCCCAGGGAGAGCCTGACCTCTCACATGTAATATCACTGATGCGATCAAGTTTTCTGGAATAGAACTGAAATGGTAAGTAGAGTTCAACCTCAGTGACAGTCTACAAACTCCAAAAAGGACCTCTTAAGTTATGCAACAATGATGAGAATCATTTTCTATTACACTGATCAGAAGACAGCACTTGTAAACCAGGCTGACATCATCAGAGATCAGGATGGGGTAAGGAAGGGAACGGATACGAACGGAGAATGAGGCAGGAACCAGAAAAGGAGAGAAGACAGATTCAAAAACAATGGAGACATTTCTGGAAAGGCCAAAATGGCATATACACTGGATGGTGCTCAGAGTCAACTCTATAGCTTCAAACTCTCTTTATAACAAGAAGAACAGGAGTACTTGTGGCACCTTAGAGACTAACAAATTTATTAGAGCATAAGCTTTCGTGGACTACAGCCACGAAAGCTTATGCTCTAATAAATTTGTTAGTCTCTAAGGTGCCACAAGTACGCCTGTTCTTCTTTTTGCGGATACAGACTAACACGGCTGCTACTCTGAAACCTTTATAACAAGATACAATAAAAATTAAGAACTGTTTCAATGTTAGGTATTTTGCACCTGCCATTCCAGAGCTCATGATTCTCATACTGCAAAGCTGCTCCGTATAGAACATGACTTCAGTATGAGAATGTTCCACTGTCAAGTGACTATACTAGGAAAGTTTGCAAAACATATTCCAGTACATCAGCAGCCATTAGGCAAAAACCACTAAACTTGCAAAAAAAGTTTCTCGTTATGCTCCCTGGACCCGACTGCGTAAGAGATAGCAGGTATTCCTGCCCTCCCCTCCTATAGTAATTGATTAGGCTGCACTGAGTTGTGGACAGGTTTTATTTGCCTCCTGCTGAGAAGGCTTGGCTCCATTTTCTACACATTTAACATTCTAGTCCCTCAGAAATCCTAATTTAAAACAGCAGCCCTGAACATTTCATTTCAACAGTCCAGGTCAGCGCTTTCAAAATTATCATAGGAAACTAACTGATTTCAGGTGTTTGCTAAACACACAGATTCACTGGGGCCTCATCACCTCCCATCTTTGCTTTCAAAACATAAATCTTTGCAAATTTCTCAGGCAGAATTCCCTGGATGACCCAGTTCAGTGTCTGCTTTCATTCAGCCTGCTTGCTTCAGGCAGTTCTTTCTAGTCTGCAACTCTTCCCCATCAATTCTGGAAGAACAGAGGTGTAAGCCAGCAAACCCACAATACTGCACTTAACAGCATATCAAATGAAGCATCAAAGAGCAAGGGAGAGAGGCGGGAAAGCAGCAAGAAACAAATCAGATCACAAGTTTACAACCAGGTTTGTGTGTTTGATTTTATCTCCTCAGCTAAAAGTGCAAGAAGACTAGGATTGATTTCAGGAGACACCATCAACTTAACAACCCTACTTCTGTCTGTAAATCATTTATCTATTATTGTAACAAGTCAAGATTATTTATAAAGTTACTTACCTGTACAGTAACTGAAGTTTTTTGAGGTAGGTTGCCTATATGTATTCCACTTCTGGTATACCATAAGATGTTCTGCACATCTCAAGAATAAGTTCTTTCTAAGTCACTTAAAACAAACAGCATCCAGGGCAGTGAGATAGTGAATGTGAATACACAGTCTTTCCTTTATCCTGAGAGATCATGTCTATGGGCAGAGGTAATGAGAGCCTCATCAGTTCTGGAAACCAATACTGCCTGGGATAGGCTGGAGCTAAGAGGATCATCAATACTGTTTCTTGTCTGACCTTCTTCAACACTCTTGGAATGAGAGGAATCAGTAGATATGCATACTTCAGCTATCAAGACCAAGGTGTAAGGAATGTGTCTGCTTGAGATCCAGGACTCCAACTCACTGTGGAACAGATGGTTTTGAATTTTCTCTTCTCATTGGTAATGAGCAAGTCTGTCTCTGGAAATCCCCATCAGCTGAACACTGATCGACTGAACAGCCACGTTGTCGAAATCTGATACAAGACAGACTTGCTTTCATTGTAATGGAGTCTATCAACATTCCTATAAATTCTAAACTTTGAGTAGTTGTTAAGAGAGGATTTGCCCTTGTTGATCTTGAGTCCAGAGTTGAAAACAACTTAAGGATGTATTGAATGTTGTCTGTGACCTGCTGAGAACTTCCCCAAATCAGCCAGTTGTCAAGATATCGGGTACACTAAAATGCCTTGCTTTCATGTGCTGCTACTACAACCAGGCATTTCATAAACACCCTGGAGGCTGTTGGCAAACTAACAGACAATGCTCTGTACTGGTAGTTTGCCTTCCCAACTATGAACTTCAGGTATTTTCTGTGCACTAGGTGGATGGAAATGTGTGTCTTGCAAATCGAGAGCTGCAAACCAGTCTAAAGTATCCAAGGCAGGAATTATTGAAGCGAGGATCACCGTTCTGAATTTTAACCTATGGACAAAGGAGTTCAGACGTGGCAGGTCAAGAATGGGATGCCAACTTGGGTGAAACTAGAAAAAAACCTGACTCGGGGGAACTAGAACTAGAAAACAACCAGAATAGAAACCCCTTCCAGAGGTGGAACCTCTTCTATCACTCCAAGAGTGAGGAGGAACTGTACCTCCTGATCTAACAGTCTCTCATGACAGGGATCCCTGAAAAGAGATGGGAAAGGTGGGTGGGGAGTAGGAAGCTCCTGGGACTGGATTGCATAACCTTTCTGTATCATCTCTCTGACCACTGATCTCTAGTAATAGCATTCCAAGTTCCCTAAAAATAAATCAAGCTATCCCCCAATGGAGTGGGGAGAGGGTAAGGATCCTCTAACACGGACTCTCAATTTAACCATAATGGACTGCCTAGAAGATGGCATCAATCTTGCTGAGATTCCAGTTACAGTAGACAAAGCCTTCTCCTATGAAACTTTTGCCTTCTTCTGCGTGGCCTGGTTGGTTTCTGGTAAGATGCGTAGCCTGAAGAAACAAGAGGTTGCCTCAAGTATGGCTGCTGTTTCGGCTGTTTTCTTCCGGCCTGAAGAGGTGTAAATGCACAAGGATCTAAGCATACTCTTAGAATCCTTTGAAGAATATAGTGCACAGTTAGTCTTGGCACTGAAAAAGTTCATTCCTCTCAAAAGGAAAGTCTTCAATGGTATTTTGGACTTCTCTAGGAATTCCAAAAGGCTGAAGCCAGGACCAGCACACAGTTAACGCTGGTGCTACACACTGCCTGACTCATTGATATCAGCTTGTAAAGAGATACATGCAATGATCTAACCTTCTGTGACAATCGCCTTAAGGTCTTCTCTGGCATCCTGTGGCATTCTAGCCAAGAAATCTACAGTTTATGTCAACTGAGATTGTTGTACCTGGAAAGGAGAGACTGGTAATTGCTTATTCTAAGTAGTACACTAGCTGATAAAGAGCTTTTTCTTCCAAAGAGGTTCAAATTTTCAGCTTTTTCTCCTTTAGAGTAGATTTTGAAGTCTGCTGTCTCGTTTTTTCTTGACCTATGTAACTATTAATAGAAACTAGTGAGAGTAAAAATACGCAAATCCCAGAGGGGAGTTAGTATTTCTTATTTACTTTTTTTTGAAGTTAGTGAGATTGATGCTGACAATTGCCACAGCAATTGTGCAGGTTCTAAAAATCCATCGTTTACCAGCACAGCAAGTCCTTCAAGTGAAGATATACAGGAATCTCCAACACCTTGGCCATCCTGCACAGAACATCTTGGAAAGTTCCATAGTCATCATGAGGAGAAATTCAGTTGGTGCAACAGTCTTGCCTGACAGCTAAGAAGAAATGTGTGCAGAGATTACCTCCAAAGATTGCCGGTGTTCCTATTCTGAAATTTGCAACTGTGAAATTTCTGAACAGGAGAGTTGAGCAAGTGAAACCTCAAGGAACCCTAACTATGGATGGCACAGAAGAACCGGGTTTCCTGTCATGGGGCATGCTCCAGGCTGCCAGTATGGCCAGGAATAAAGACCGTACAGGTATTGAGCAGGTGGTTCGGGGGTGGGGGAGTACCAAACCTTTCTAATATTTCTTATGCTCACTATGACTCCTAACCCTAGAATCCCTTTCTGAGAAGTAGGGGCCATAGGGTTGAGTATATAGGAGAGTCTTCTACACTATGATCTGAGGCATATTCCTCCTGCAGCAATCTGAGGATGGTGAAACCCTAGCCAAGGAAGGTCCTGGTCCCAACACAGATATATTCCACCAGTGAAGATAAC
This sequence comes from Trachemys scripta elegans, assembly GCF_013100865.1. NCBI lineage: Eukaryota > Metazoa > Chordata > Testudines > Emydidae > Trachemys > Trachemys scripta. Next base: position 11,236,349 of record NC_048307.1, on the reverse strand, counting down.
AGCAGTGGATCTGCTGGGATAGTCAAATGCACCAGCTCTGTAAACCTCAGTGCCAACATCGTCTGTACCAAGAGTAATAAGCTCAAGGTTATTGGTACCAGCAACATCGGCACTGGGGCAGAAAACCCAGTCACTGGTACTGGAAGCTCATTGGACGTAACCATGGACTCCATACCAAAATCAAATTAAGACTGAGATTTGGACCGGAGTTTTAGTATCAGGGTCTCTCCAAGTGCCAGAGGGACCCGGATGAGGCCTTAAGCTATGGCTTTTAGAAGTGGAGATGGGATTTATCCCTCAGTCTTTTAGAAGCTCCTTGGAACAGAGACCCACATTTGCGTTCCTTAGAGGAGCAGTGCTGTGACCTACCCCTTTCTGACAAGGAGGAAGGCTTGGGAGACAGAACAGCAGAAGATTACTTCAAGGAGGATGCAGGAGCCCTGGAGGCTGAGGCAGAAGTATTGCCTGCCAGGGTGTTTTAGAAGATGACTTTTCAGAACCAAGGTGGATGAGGTAATATCTTTTATTGGACCAACTTCAGCTAGTGAAAAAGACAAGTTTCAAGCTACACAGAGCTCTTTTTCAGAACCAGTCAGATCCTGCTTCCCTGGGTCTGAAGGTCTCATTGACTTGTTTACAAACATTTTAAGCAAGCACTACACAAGCATCTCTCATTTTAGGAGTTTGTTTGGAGAACAAATGACAAAATATTTCTCAGTGACATGCCCCTTACAAAAACAAAAAAAAATTCAGTCTGTCATTTAGAGAAATGAGTGCCTTGCATAATGAATAATGCTTAAAACTATGGGATTTCTGGTGAGTAATTATAATTAAGGCTGAAAAGCCAGTAACAGGTGATTAAAAAGACATTAATCCAAACTAAAACTTAAAAATAGTTACCCCAACCACTAAGAACCCATCTAACTACACTGAAGGTAACTTTATACAAAATCCATATCTAAATCTCAAGTGCAAGACACAGGCACACTGCTCTCTAGTTCTATCTTACAGCCATGGGCTCTATTCTACCCTTTATAGCCTTGAGTGGAGAGTGGGTGGCCACAAGGAAATGCGTGGCACAGGTGCAGCTCAACGGACACTGCTAGCCAGAAGAATCCGATATCAAGAATATAGGGCACTTGCACACCAGAAGTGGAATACATACGGACAAGCATTCAAAGAACTGAAAGATTAGAGAAGTGAAAAATATTTTGTTTGTTAATTTTGTGCATCTGACAGCACCTTGTGTACAGTCAGTTTCCCATTTGCCTGGGTCTCCCACACAGCAGCAGGAGAGAGAAAAAAGAAAAAGATTTAAGCAGCTTTCATGCTCCAGGGCATAAGCCAGTCTGAAAGGAGTTAGGAACACATTTCCCCAATAATTGTCGACTACAGAATTCCTACATGATGCTCAGAAGTATCTCATATGGCCAATATCAGAGACTGAAAACTGGAACAGATGGACTACTGGTCTGACCCAGTATGGTAATTCTTATGTTCTACTTCTTTAAAAACAGGAAAATGCAATTGGCAGGGGGTCTCATGGGCAGAAATCAAACTAATTTGTGCTCATTCTAATTATTTTTAATTGACTAAGTTGTCAAGTCCACTATGTGCCTTTAAAGATATGCCTTTAAAGATATGCTAAAGAAAATATCATGTCTTTCCTACTAAAGGAAATACATATTTTTCCCAAAAAAGAATCTGTGCGCACACACCTTCTTATAATATGGGTTGAGAAGAGGGTTTGGTGGCAGGGGGAAATCTCCTAGTAAACATACGAGCTTAATTTTAAAATATTCACTGATACAGGGGCTGCAGGAGAAGAAAGATTTCAGTTGTTAAACAAAGAGCTTAAATAATATCACATAGCTCTTAGATTAGTTCTACCAATGGGAGCTGCAGGGGCAGCATCTGTGGATGGGGAAGAACATAGAGCCGGTTGGCCGGCACCATGCCTCCGTGCAGGAGCCAGAGGGGGGATATGCCTCTGCTTCCGGGAGCTGTGGGGATGGCACCTGTGGACGGGGCGGCGCGCAGAGCTGCCTGGCTGCACCTCCACGTAGGAGCCGGAGGGGGGACATGCCACTGCTTCTGGGAGCTGCTTGAGGCAAGCGCCGCCCGGAGCCTGCACCCCTGACCTCCTCCCATGCCCCAATCCCCGGTCCAAGCCCTGATCCCCCTCCCACCCTACAAACCACTCGGTCCCAGCCCGAAGCACCCTCCTGCACCCCTAACCTCTCATCCCCAGCCCAGGACCCCCTCCTGCACCCTGAACTCCTAATTTCTGGCCCTGGAAGCCACACCCTCAGCCCAGAGCTCATACCCCCTCCCAAAACCCCAAACCTCTGCCTCAGCCCGGAGACTCCTCCCATACTCCAAAATCCTCTGCTCCACCCCCAGTCTCCTCCTGCACTCCAAACCCCTCATCCCTGGCCCCACCCCAGAGCCCAACCCCCAGCCCTACCCCAGAGCCTCCTCCCACACCTTGAACTCCTCATTTCTGGCCACACCCCAGAGCCCGCCCCCCCCCCAGCCGGAGCCGGAGCCTCCTCCCACATTCCAACCCCCAATTTCATGAGCATTCATGGCCCGCCATACAATTTCTATACCCAGATGTGGCCCTCAGGCCAAAAAGTTTGCCCACCCCTGCACTAGAGACTCTCCCGCACTCCCCCATGTTAGGGAACCATTTTTAAATCCTGGTATAAAATAGTTTCTTCATCAATATGAACATGTTTATGCCAGATGGTATCACTGGAGCATAAGTGTGGTTTTTATTAAATCACATTTAATTAGCCATCAAGAAGTGTGTATGTTTAAATACGGTTATTACATGATATTATTACTGCAACCCTTATCCTGCCCATTCCCTGCCATACTATTTGTTACCCATACACTACTTCATAGATTTGACTGATTCCAAGGTCAGATGAGACCATTGTAGATCATCTAGACCCATATAGCACAGGACATAGAATTTACCCAAAGTAATTCTTAGAGCATATATTTTAGAAAGACCTCAAATCTTGATTTAAAAATTGGCAATGATGGAGAATCCACCACAATCCTTGGTAAACTGTTATTTAGACTCATAGACTTTAAGGTCAGAAGGGACCATTATGATCATCTGGTCTGACCTCCCGCATGATGCAGGCCACAAAGCCGTCCCTACCCTTTTCCTTGACTCTGCTGTTGAAGTCCCCAAATCCTGTGGTTTAGAGACTTCAATTAGCAGAGAATCCTCCAGCTAGCGATCCCTACCCCATGCTGCGGAGGAAGGCGAAAAACCTCCAGGGCCTCTGCCAATCTACCCTGGAGGAAAATTCCTTCCGGACCCCAAATATGGTGATCAGTAAAACCCCGAGCACGTAGGCAAGATTCTCCAGCCTGACCCTCATTAGCCATTATACTATTTACCTGCCATGGCACACTGTTCCTTTGACTAAAATCACATTATCCCATTAAACCATTCCCTCCATAAACTTATCTAGCTTAATCTTAAAAACAGACAGGTCCTTCGCCCCCACCGTTTCCCTCGGAAGGCTGTTCCAATATTTCACCCCTCTGACGGTCAGAAACCTTCGTCTAATTTCAAGCCTAAACTTCCCCACGGCCAGTTTATATCCATATTTGATCAGATAAGGCCGATAACAAGGTCATCGGGGCAGGAACTGTGTCTATAGACTCTGAAAGGTGGGGGCACATTTTTTGTTGAAGTATATAATAATTAATGAGTAGTTTTTACAATATGTTCATATTTCTATCTTGAGAATGGCTTTAAAGAACAGATTATGTGTCATGCTCCACCAACACCATCCGGCATAAGCATGTCCAACCGGCATTTGCAGGAGTAATTTTTTACACCTATGTTAAGAACAGTTCTCTATCATGAAGACTTTTATGTGCTGCACTCTGTAGCACAGGGGAGGGGAGAGTACATGGGCAGTGTAGTTCAAAAGTGAAATACCGAGACCCACTTAAATGGAAATGGAAGGTTAAAATTATACACGAGCTAGCGACTTTAGCAGTTATTGTGTTTGTGGAAATGTCAAAATGAAAGGCTGAATAAAAATAAAGTCTGAGCATTTGAGCCTTCTGACAGCAGCACACCATCCCCTTGCTGATTAGTCTCTGCTATTTAAATGATAATTTCACTTTAGTTACATTAAGCCAGTACTGTTTGCGTTAAAGTGGCTTTTTTGAAAAAGGTCTGCGCTTAGGAAATCTTTCCTTTCACAGCAGAGTGAGCACCAGAGTTCAAGCTATTTACATAATACAAGGGTCACCACCCTCTCAAAAGAGAAAAAGCTACTTTCACCCCACTGCTTTTCTACTGCCTCTCAACGCCACTTGCAAGAAATACAGCAGCAATGGACAATGATGTGTCTGATACACTGGTTCCCTCCAGGGCTGGGAAATGGGGATTTTGGCTACTCACAGAGGATCCGCTATAGAAGAGACAACGTGCGCACACGTTTCTATTCTTAATAGAGGAAAAGTTTGTCCAACATCTAAATAAGGCACTTCAGACCTGATCTACAACATTCTGATTTTACACACCTAGGAGCAGAGGCATTAATTGGGGTCAAATTGTGCCGTACTTGATTATATGGACCAATGCCCATTAGGGACTAGGACAGACCAAACTATTTCATTTGTGAACTACAGCAAAAATTTGAAGCCAGACCTCCGGAGGTGAAATGCTAATAAATGAATCCACTAGGCCACCTAATCCCCCTTTGGCATAATGCGTTCCAAAACTTCATTCTGACCATTATGAAAACAAGGGACTTTAGGCTTTGATCAACCCGAGTGACTTCCCCCCCCCCCTTTCAAAAGCCAAAGGCATCCCACAAAGAACAGCTAAATTCTAGGCTACCAGTGACAAAGCGAAGAATGACGTGACTTCTAGCATGAGATGACAGTCTGGCTAAGATGGAAAAGGCTTGGAGTAATCCTCCAGCAGATGCAGCATGTCACATTCTGTACATGATGGCTACCTCCAAAATCTCTCCATATTTAGAATGGTGGCCTCAGCAGAAAGGGCAGACACAATTAGACAACTGCAAGTTTCAGGAGGGAATTAATTCTATGTGATAGATCTAGAGACAACTGCCTACCTTAGAGCTGTCCAAAGATTTCTGTCTCAAAGATTTTAAGTTCCTCCAGTTCAACTCCAACTCTTCAGTCTCCTCCTGACCCCAACCTGCATCAGAGCAGTGCAGTCCTGATTTTTTAAGTGCAGGTACTTCATCCCATCAGTGGGACCTCCCACTCCTGGTGCATTTCTGTTTAAAATGGCATCCTCCATGGAGTGTGACTTCAGATGTACACTGCATGGGACTGTGGGAACACCATTCCCATATATTCCCACCCCACTACCTTACAACGTGGAAGAGCATGAGCACTGCAGGTCAAGACTGAGTTGCACTGGCAGAATTGTGCAACAGACATTTGCACAGCACTTATCACTGTACAGTGAGCTAGCAAAAGTCCCTATCTATTTTGAGAGTTTTTGAGAGAATTTTTCTGGCCTCTGCACAGCGTGAATTTCACCACAGTGCTTAGCCTGTATCATTTTACTTTTAGTGAAGGACAAAACATTTGATGATAAATTTTGCTACTTTTAGAAGTGCACAAATACTATCACCATCATCATTCCCAAAACTGCATTGGTCGTTGGGGCACCATCACTGATGAGCAACCAACCAATTGTCTCCACCCCTGACAATTGCGTGTCAGTGCTTGAGTCTCAGCGAAGTCCATTCCTGTCCACTCTTTTATGTTGTCAATCCATCTCTTCATCTGTCTACCTCCTCTTCCCCTTACTGTCCCTGGGAGGATGATCTTGAACAGGCCAGATGATCTTGTTACATGGCCGTACCATTTCAGCTTGCGCTTCTTCACGGTCGTCAGGAGGTCTTTATATGACCCAGCGCATTGGGTGATGATGTTGCGGACCTCTTCATTAGGGACGTGCTCGAAGTAGGAGATGCCCAGGATTTTACAGAAGTATCTCATTTCTACTACCTGTATTTTCCATTCAAGTTCTCCGGAAAGGGTCCATGTCTCGCACGCATACAGAAAAATGGAGATGACCAATGCGTGCAGCAGTTTCAGATTGGATTCCAGGGAGATGTTCTTATTCCTCCAAATTGGCTTTAGCTTTGCTACTGCTGCTGCTATTTGCACAGTTCTAGCCAGAATTTCTGCCTTGGATCCTTCATCAGTGATAATTGCTCCCAAATACTTGAACTGTTTCACTGTCTCCAGATGATCCAGTCACATTTTTTTGTCATAAGCTTGGTTTTCTCTGCACTGATTTCCATGCCGTATTTTGCAGAGGTTTCATCCAATCATTTCACAAGGTTGGCAAGTTCATCTTCGCTGCTTGCCAGGCCATCAATGTCATCAGCGAACCGAAGATTTGAGATTGTTCACCCCCCAGTGCTGACTGTGCATATGCGATCTTCTAGGGCATCAGTCATCATGTGCTCCAAGTAGATGTTGAACAGTGTGGGTGAAAGAAGGCAGTCTTGCCAGACTCCAACACTGGTGCAAAACCACTCTCCTATTGTGCCATTGACTAGAACTGCACTGCTGGCCTTGGCATACAGTTGTTTAATAAGAATAAGCTTACGGCCAACATTGTACTTCTTCATGGTTGCCCAGAGAGCTTCATGCCATACTCAGTCAAATGCCTTCTTGAAGTCAATAAAGACGTGGTAGATGTCCTGCTGGTGTTGTAAGTACTTCTCACATAGAACACGAAGGTTGAAAATCTGTTCTGTGGTACTTCTTCCAGCACGAAAGCCAGCCTGTTCTTCAGCGATGATATTCTCCACTTGTTGCTTCAATCTGTTCAATATGACTTTCAACATCACTTTGCTGGGATGGCTAATTAAGCTTATGGTCCGGTAATTTTGACACAATTGCAGGTTGCCTTTCTTTGGCAGAGTGATGATTAGTGACTGTGTCCACGTGGAGGGCCACTCACTGGTCTGCCAGATCTTGTTGCAGATCTTGGTGAGTACATTACTATTTCTCCTCTGAATTTCATCTATTCGGCTGGGATGCTGTCAATACTTGTAGCCTTTCCATTCTTGAGTGATTTCACAGCTGTCTCCACTTCTTCACGCAGTATTGGAAAGTCATCCTCCTCTGTTGAATCTGGGCTAAGACACTAGGATCTCCATTTGTCTGGTGGTTGTAGAGATCAGAGCAGTAGTTTGTCCACCTATTGATGATGTCCCTTTCTTCTGTAAGACTGCTCCCTTCTTTGTCTTGAATTGCGTTAGCATTGGTCCAACTTTCATTTGTTGGATCGTTTACAAACTGGAAGGCTTGTTTGCTATTTTTATTATTGATGAACTCTTCAATTTTAGAGCATTGTTTTTCAATCCATATCTCATTGGCCACCTTTATTCCTTTCTTGATCTTTCTGCCAATCGCTCTGTATTCATCAGCTCCCTCAGTGCAGTTCTTGTCTCTCAAGTTCTCTTCTAATATCACACATTTGTAATATTTCATTTGTTACCCATGGTTTTGTCTTCTTAAGATGTTTCCCAAGGATGTCCATTGCTGCCTCATTCATTAAAGCGTCAAAACTGTTTATCGTTGTTTCCTGTCTTCCTCTAGAGCAAGCAGCAGGGCAAATTTTCCACCGATCATTGCTTGGAATGACTTTGCAATGTTTCGGTCTCCGAGTCTTTCTAAGTCAAACTTGGTTCTGGTGAACTTTGGCCTGACGATTTTCCTTAGCCGCAGCCAAAAATTTAGCATCACAAAGTTGTGATCACTTCCAATATCAGCACCAGGAAAGCTCCTTGTTTTAGATCTGTTAATCCCAGAAAAAATAGGTTTTGCACCATGATGTAGTCGATCTGGCTGTGATGTAGACCATTAGGTGCGTGCCACATTGATCATCTGGATGCTTTATGCACTCCTAATGTGTTTACAAGAACCAGATTGTTATAGCTGGCAAACTCCAAAAGTCTCAATCCTCTCTCATTGGTTACTGCATTACAGAAAGGACCACAATAATCTCACCAATCTGCCTGTGCGTCAGTACCCACTTTAGCATTCAAATCTCCCTGTACAATCAGGATATCTTTCTTGTGTACCTTATCGATGTTGTCTTGGAACTGATTGTAAAAATCTTCAATTTGCTCATCATCGTAGTCTGTTGTAGGGGCATAGACTTGTACCACTGTGATTTTAAACGGTACTGCCTTTAGACGGATGGAAATACGCCTGATGGACACTGGGCTGCGTCCTAATACTGAATTCTTGATATCTTTATGCACAAGAAATCCTACGCCATTGACATGTTTGTCCTCTCCACTGTAATACAGTACATGGCCTTCTTCCGTTAGTACCTCTCCAAAGTTCTTCCATCTGACCTCAGAGATTCCTAGGAGGTGCCAGGAGTATTGTTCCATTTTGTACATGAGTTCTTTCAACTTCCCTATTTGTCTCAATGTCCTTACATTCCATGTGGCTATGGTGATGTTATCTCTTCCACGGATCCTCTTTGTTGGGGTTACACAAATAGTATATTTGTCGCATCCGCCCTGGTGGCAGATGGATGGCGCAGTCATTATTAACCCAGGCTGTGACCAATCCAGTATGGACATGGTTGACCTGCTCATCATATGGTGTGTCTCGGGAAAATTTCTAACCTGGCAGAGCCCATCCCTCTCCAGGCAGCCCCCTTTAGTCTGCTCCTCCTACGACATGCAGGAGCAGAGGGCCTATTCTGTCCCCGGACCCACAGGGGAATACAAATACTATATTTTATAGTTAACCAAAAGTGTGTGTTCATGAGAGGAGAGAACATAAAATGCTCATTCCATGGAGTTTTTTAGCTGAGCCTTTGCAAGTGCAAAGAGGTAACTTATCAAAAATAGTAGTGGTAGTTTTTAAATTGTTCCCATACATGTTGTATTTGTTTTTCTTTTCTGTACCCAGGGAATTCCCACTGTGACGAGACAGCTTGTTGCAGGTGGGGAGCCTTGTCAACAGCAGTCAGGCAAGTTACAATATGTTCGCAGATCGTAAATTACAATTAATTACAGATATATTACATGCATTATATGAAGTTTCCACATGCCACATCTGTAGTAACCTGTCTTCTTCCCCAGTTAGAGCCACTTAGCTCTGAAACAGAGTGGTCACCATGACCCCAACCAGAGAAAGAGGTCAAAAAAATATAGACATTGCCATTCAAGATCAGACCAGTGGTCCATTCTCTGACAGTAGTCAGCATCAGATGTCTCCGAAAGAGGTGCATTAATCCCTAAATGCATAATTATGAAATGATCAGCCCCAAGGGGAAGTGTCTTCCTAACACCAAGCAGTTAGAGGTTGGATTAAACATGAGAGTTTATAGCACTTTTGTTAGTTTGGCTAATTAAACTGCAGATGGTCTCGTTATCCACATAAACATCTAACCCTGTATTGAATCATGCAAAACTCTTGGTCTCAATATTTTGTGGCAATGAGTTCCACAAATTAATTACACATTTCCGCTTATCAATTTTCAATTTAGCTCTTCAGTTTCACTGAACTTCCCCTTGTTCTAGCTTTATTATGTCCATGTGGAATTCCTCCATCTTTTTACCTTGATTATCCTTAAATGGTCAGGAATAAAACCCCATGCTCTGAGTGTCCCTAGCCTCTGTTGCCTGAAGCTGGGAGTGGAGGACAGGGGATGTATCATTTGATGATTGTTCTGTTCATTCCCTTGGAAGCACCTGGCATTGGCCACTGTCAGAACACAGGGCTAGATGGACCATTGGTCTGACCCAGCATGGCCGTTCTTACATTCTTCATTTGTCTCAGAAAATTTTGCCACTTCATCGTTCATCCCTTTTTCAAAACTATTAATGAATATATTAAACACCCCCCAACCTAGTACAATAGCCTGTTAAATTTTTCGCCATGTAACAAATTTGACTGTTTATTCCTATTCTTTGTCTTTTGTCTCTTAACCAATTTCTGAGCCACAAAATACATAGGTTCATGACAATACTTGTTGTGAGGGACTTTGACAAAAGCTTTCTAGGTCCCTTTATTTATTAATTTGATGACATAAAACATTCTAATAGATTGGGGAAGGACAATTTTCTTCACAGAAACCTTCTTTCTATCATACATTAATTTAAGTACTATTCTTAAACCTACTGTTTCAATTGATCTGTGATGTCCAGGGTCACCCCCTACACTTTCTTTAAAAACAAATACAATGGCTGCATTCCACCCCCTTCAGTACAGTTAATTATAATGAGGTTGTTGTGTAGTGGTTAGAAAGGAGGGAAACTGTTGGACTGTATTCTCAGATTGACAATGATTTTTCATCCAAAACTAGAGTACAAACAAGGTGCCACAGTATTTTACCTAAATATTATTATACACAAAATATTATCTACAATTTGTCCAAAGGCAAAAAAAGCACCAATAAACCCATGTTACAGTTTATTTCTGTATTTAATGTACTAGGAGGAGTATTAGAGTGGGATTTTCCTGATTAAATTACAAAAATATTGCCCATATTATTTCTGAAGACAATATATAACCACAGGGGCTAGGCAATTAGGGGGACAGAAGAGCCAAATACTGTGGAGTTTGGATCAGTCACTAGAGGTAGCTGGCTTCCCAATCACCCGTTAATGGCAAGAGCCATAACTTGAAGCCAAATGGCAAGAAGATTAGGTAGACAGCAACACTAAGTGTGCCTCTGACTGCTTTCGGAGCTCAGCCAACAGGCAAGGTGGGCTGCCATTGAAATGCCACTAATCTGTGCCCACTATTAAACTGGCGGTGCAGGGGGAGTATGGTTGAGTAATTCCAGGGGTCAGCTGCTACAATCTTGATTTGCTAGGCAGAACATGTTGGCGTCCAGCTTTAGCAAAGTCATCGCATGAGCATAATTATACAGAAATGTATTTATTTTTACTGGCAGTCACTTATTTTAGATGGACATTCATAGAAAGGTAGATTACTGCCTTGTGGGAGAGGAGGAGATTATGAGACTTCATTCGTGGTTGCAAAGTACATTCAGAGCTTTAGATGGAAGAAAATTTGGTATGGCCTAGTATAATTACCAGGATTTAAAGTGAAAGATACCGAACTCCTATGCTCTCCTCCCTCCCCTACACTGCAAAAGAAACTCTAATCCACAATCAAGAAATCTGAAATCAAGAAACATGATTCCCTATTCCTGCCCCTACCTCACCCCCACTCCAAAAGGGGAACCTGGATAAAAGGAAGTCCAGTATTCAGTACTGCACCTGTGTAATTACAAATTACAACTGTGCTAACCAGTGTACTAAATAGAGACACCTGTCACTTAATTAGATCCTTTCTTAGAGGAAAATGCACACACCCACACATTTGCTCCTCTCCTTAATTGGTTTCAGACATTGCAGAAAACCAGTCCCCAAGATCTGTCAGCCAGCCAGCACACAGATGTTTCAGGAAGAAAACCAGGTCAGGACTAATAGGTTCACTTCTTTGGCTCTAGGTGACAGGTCAGCAGTTTGGTGTCTGCTGCCTGCAGCTGGCAGGCTCCACGGAAAGTGAAAATGCTCCTTAAGCGTTGGCCTGAATTCCTGTCAAATCTGCGCTTCTCTTTATACACTTGGATACCAAGCAGGCAAAGCAGCCCTAATGCGATATCATTGCAGAAGCTAGCCAACTCTAGTCCTGTGATTTAAAGATCACATGATCTCTCCCTATTGCCTCATTTACTCAGTTAAACCAAGAATTCCTTCAGTACAAGAATAAATCCACTGGTACCCCTTTCATTTAACTCAGAGGGCAACCTCGGCACACTAACAGGGTCATCACTACAGAAAGGGACATTCGAGTCCTAAATGTCTCGTGCAGAGTGTCACTGCTGAATTAAACACCAGACACTGAGATGGGATAGCTTCGGCCCAAAGCAAATGCAAAGATTAGAAATGATGGGGATAATCAATCCCAAGACCTCCATGGGACATCATGCTCCAATGCTGACTGAGGCCTCCTCCTCCTCCTCCACCTGGCTTTCAGTTTTTAAAAATTAGCTCTTCAACTCACCTGCATTCCTCTCCCTGATACCCTTCATATGTTACTTGTTTTATACTGTAAACACTTTGAGCAAAGACCTGTCTTCCTGTGTGTTTGTATAGGACCTAGATCAGGAATTGGCAACCTTTGGCACGCAGCCCATCAGGGTAAGCCCCTGGTGGGTGGGGCCTGTTTGTTTACCTTCCACGACCGCAGGTTCGGCCAATCACAGCTCCCACTGGCCGCGGTTCACTGCTCCAAGCCCATGGGGGCTGCGGGAAGCAACACAGGCTGAGGGATGTGCTGGCTGCCCTTCCCGCAGCCCCCATGGCCTGGAGCCGCGATCGGCCGAACACAGCAGGTAAACAAATCAGCCTGGCCCTCCACGGGCTTTCCCTGACGGGCCACGTGCCAAAGGTTGCCGATCCCTGACCTAGATCAGTGGGGCCCAAATTCTGACTGGGACCTCTGAACATTATCACAGTATATTAAACAACACAACACTCCTAATTCAATACAAATATACAGGCTTCCCTCATACCTCTCTACCCACAGTTTATCCCTCATCCCCATTTGACTACACAAACAGGCTAGAACCTTTCTTCCTATGAAGAAAGACAGATGTTGCTCTCTCCAGAGTCAGCCAGGCATGGAAATAGAAAGAAGGAAAAGAATCCTGGAGAGCAATGCAAAACACTCCATTGCCCTCTGATTCCTGGGCTGAGCAGGCAGGCAGACTTCTCTCACAGGACAGCAAAGCCCATGAAAAGGGGAACCACCAATAAACCACACGGCAGTACTACTAGCTGTGGGTCAGCCGCAGCTCTGAAACCGAGTTAGCTAGAGAGAAGTTTGTATAAGCCTAAGCTGCCCCACTTCATCGCTCCAGTCAGTCCTCCAATGTCATAATCCTCCACAGCTTTAAGAGATTCGTTCTACTCCACAGACACAGAACTGTATGATTATCTTACCTGTGGTGCTCCAATTCAGAAATCAGTGCCACCAATTTAAAAATAAAACAGAACACAACTGTCTGCTTTTTTCTCTTTGCACCAGTTCTCTTCAAAGAGAGATTTCTGGAGTGATCAGAACCCTAGACTTCCTGTGGCTTCTCATTTGTGGGCACCTCTGCCCCGCATCTGACTGTAGGAATGGGCATAATCTTCCAGGAATCTTTCCAAACACTAATCTCCTGGCTTTGAGTGCATACATGAGGTCACTTCAGAACTAACCATACTAGCAACAACAGATGGGAACATTTTAGTAGCCAGCCTATCTTGGGCTGTACCTCCTTTTTAAAACAAGCCACCTAAAGCATATCACCCTTACTCTAGTGCTGAACTATTGCAACCAGCATTCTGGGATGGATCTGGCAGTGAAAAACACTACGCTGTGGGTGGTTTACCGGTAGCTGAAGACAACAGCAGCTGAGCAGAGACAAGAAGAGGCAGGTACAAGAGAGAGCTGCCAGATGAGCTATAAACTTATTTAGATTAGAACAGTGGTTTTCAACCTTTTTTTAATTTGTGGACCCCAAGAAATTTCGAATGGAAGTACAGACCCCTTTGGAAATCTTAGACATAGTTTGCAGATGCAGACTACAGCTTGAAAACCAGTGTTTTATGGTAACAACCACCTTGCGTGGACCCCTTAGACATAGTCAGAGGGTTCCCAGGGGTCCACAGACCACAGGTTGAAAATCACTGGATTAGAAGATTTACAGGGGCAGGGATCTTGTCTGTGTATTTCTCAAGTGCCTCATAGGCTCTGAGCATTATATAAACAAAGAACAATGGGAAGGAAAGAATGGCAGGATGATTAGATTTCAAACAACATTTCCCTCTTAAGGATGATTCTGTGGAGATAACAGTGAAGAAGAAGAGAACTAGACTGAACAAGTCTGAGAAGAAAGAAAGGACAGGGAGAAAAAGTGGGTTGCTGAGATGGGTGAGAAACTGAGATATGTACTGCACTCTGTCACTGGAGAAACTGTGTGTGGATCTCTGTTCACGTTCAGAATAGCTGCAACAAACAGGAACTCCACTAGACACACACACAGAGAAAGTGATCACACTGGTGTGGTTTTAAAATAGATTTTAAAACATTTGATTTTAACAAGCCAACAATTTTAATTAGACTAATGCCTGACCTTTTTACGGTGCCCAATTGATGTTTGCACAGGAGTCAGAGCATACCACAATGGAGTGAAATCAATGTTTTTCTGATACAACAGGAGAAAATGTGCCATCTAGTGGGCAGTTCCTCACACTGACATCAAAATTAAATGCATTTCTTTTTTACAAACCCAGAAAGCCTACTCCCTTCCAGAAACACTATTATTCTGCAAAAATCATTTCTTGCCTGACACTTGCAAGGTTTATTTACATTAGAAGGCGTCTCTGAGGTTACGGTGCCCTCTGGCAAAGCAAACATTCACTGAAGTCTATGAAAGTTTTGTACTGGTACCCCTCACTAAGTCCTTCTCTGAAAATAACCAACCACCTGGTCACCCAATCCACAATGATCTGTAAAAATCTACTGTCATCAATGCAGCACAGGGAGAGAGACAGAATAAGAGGAACACACTTTACTGACACAGAACAATAGAATCACAGCTCATTCCTAGCAATCAAGAGTTATAGTTTATATCAGCCAGCCGTGCCTCTTTTAAAGAGAATAGCCTGTAGAGCAAAATAAAGAGACTAATCTACTTGCTGTGTATTAAGTGTATTTATTCTGCAGATGAAAACTAATGTTGCAGAAGAACTGCAGATTTGGGATACCTGAAGGCTTAGCATCCCTGGGAGTCCATGACAAAGGGGCACACAAAATACTGACGGAGTTCCTGCAAACCCAAACTACACCACTCTTAACAAAGAAGCAGAGTCTAGTAAATTGGAAAGTGGACAGCATTAGGACATGAATATAGAGGAATCCTTGGTCAAATGCATGAGAGACTGCAGACAGCTTCATGATTTGGGTACAAGTGGACTGTAACAGATAGAATGCCATTTGCGATTTTCTGATCTGGGTGTGGAGGGGCGCAACTTATAAGTCCATCATATTGGTAAACTGTTGAAGTTATGCTGCATTATATATAGGGTATAATTAAAAACAGCATGTTCTGTTCTTACCAGCATAAGAGTAGGAAAAACTTTGGAGAGGATGAAAAGGAGCAGTGGAAGGACAACACAAAACAATTCAGGGCTAGGAGACAACGTTAGCCAGTCTTCTATCATTTCTAATGTTTAGGCAAGGGGGAAATCACGTGTTTCAAAGAAGATGGAACTGATTCCCATCACCCGGTTGAGATGGCAACAATTCAGACCTTGCGGTCGCTGGACTATGGGACAGGGAGAGCAATCTTTGAGTAAGGTATCTAGTTTTTGCACTTTTCATAGTTTATTTCCACCAAAGTTGCAGCATTGGAAGACAACCACCAAATCTCCCATCAAATTCCCCAAAAAGATAAGCACAGAGATGTTTGGCCTTAACACTCCAAGAAGATGCTCCCTCCCCTTCCAAATGCTATTAGATAAAATTACACACCAAATGGCCTGCTCATAAACTAATCTGACAGGGAACCTGCAGGGACCACGCAATCAGTGAACAAAAGCCATTGCGAGCACACAGAAGAGAAGCCTGGAGAACAGCTGGAGGAAGTGAGAAACCATCCTCCCCCAAAAAGCCAGAGGCTGTGCGCTCTTCCCCTGCACCCTGCATTCCATGTATAAATGGAGAAACTAATAAGAAGAGATACAGGGACATAATGCATTCCCTTTCTTCCTGCTTATCTAGTTATTAGCAGACAGACTGCACATTGCATTGGCTCTTTGGGATAACCATCCAACTGTTCCCATTCTCTCCTACTCACTGTCTAGCAATTAACTTTCCTCAAGCTTTCACAAGAGGTACGCTCCAGGAATATGATTGGGACAATGATCTCCCTTTATACTGGTTCTTGTACTCCTGGCTGAAAATGAACATAATTCATGCTGAAAGAAGCCTGGATAAAAAACTCGCCCCAATTCCACTTGGTGCAATCACATGCAAAAGGTGATTTTCTTGAGAGCAATTTGTTCTTCTGTACAAAGAAACACCCTTAATACTGCTAAACAATGCGGCACAATCAAAAACCTCACTAACACTTTGCATCGAATATTCTGATTTTAAATGAAGAGGTTATCAGACTTCAGCAGTAAGAGTCACTTGGTTCCATTTCCTTCCCACTGTGAAATTACCTCATTAAACCTTTAACAGCTTGACGTAAGTAAAAGCTTCCCTACCACTGTCTGGCAGAG
The DNA here is from genome assembly GCF_013100865.1 of Trachemys scripta elegans. Classification (NCBI taxonomy): domain Eukaryota; kingdom Metazoa; phylum Chordata; order Testudines; family Emydidae; genus Trachemys; species Trachemys scripta. Next base: position 11,219,994 of record NC_048307.1, on the reverse strand, counting down.
AGAAAGTTTGGTGGGAAGAACTCAGTACTTCGCTCTCCTGCAAGTCTGAACATATGCATCCTGAGCAGAGGCAGGAGACGGTCTCAGTAGTGCTCTCTACCGATGTGCATTAAGGAAGAGGTAGCTCATCACATACATTGAACAACACAAAGAATGAGAAAACTAAGGGGACATTGCTTGTGAGAGACAATCCTCTTTTACCTAAAAGTAGCAGTTTACCCAATACAGAATCCCAAATCCAAACAAGGCTAGGCCCAAATTATGCCATCATTTTGCATGTACAACTTCCACTGTTTTTGTTTGTTGTGCAGCTGCAATTGATGGGATAAGGACAGGGGCCCGAGTGGGGAAGTTTGATCTGGGGTAAAAGTTGTAGATCAAGCCCAATTCTTGTCTAAAGCATAGCTCTCAATGCAAGGATGCACAAAGGAAAGCAGTTCTTTTGGGCAAAACACCTCTCTTCCCACCAATAAGCACAATCACACTTGAAACATTTAGAAAGGCACAGCTCTTGCAAAAGTGACACCTGGGCATGGCCCTAATTTCGCAGATTACTCTTCTTGCAAAACAGCAGCTATCCCTGGGAAGAAGATGCATCATATCCCACTCTTTGGTTACATCACAGACAAATTAGAAGAGCCAGAACTGTGATCTAGTTCAATGCTAAACGATGTCAATCGCTGTATCATAGAATCATAGAATAGCAGGGTTGGAAGGGACCTCAGGAGGTCATCTAGTCCAACCCCCTGCTCAAAGCAGGACCAATCCCTAGACAGATTTTTGCCCCAAATCCCTAAATGCCCCCCTCAAGGATTGAACGCACAACCACTGAGCCAGCAGTTCTCAAACTGTGGGTTGGGAACCCAAAGTGGATTGCAACCCCATTTAATAGGGTTGCCAGGGCAAGAATTAGACTTGCTGAGACCTGGGGCTGAAGCTGCAGCCTGAGCTCCATCACCACCCAGGGAGGTGGGGCTCGGGCTGTGGCCCCTAATCCCGCCACCCAGGGCAGCTCTGCTCCCACACCTAGGGTCATGTAGTAACTTTATTGTCAGAAGGAGGTCGCAGTGCAATGAAGTTTGAGAACCCCCGATCTACAGTGTTACACGTCAACTCTCGCTTTGACTAGTGTTACAATCATTTCACTGTCCCTAGAGAAATTTTCTCAGCACCAGAAGTGAAAAATGTTTTATATGATGGTAGAGGTATAATAAACACAGGATAATAAGAGAAAGGGCTGTTAAGCTAAGTTGCTACTTTGGAAAATAACATGTCAGGTCAGTCTAATGCAACATTCCTGAGATTTCATTACAGGAATTATATTTACAATAATGCATCACAGGCTCATATAAATGCCTTGCTGTACATCTCATGAAACACTCCATGCTTAATATGGTCACACTAACTCAATTCCTTCTTAATACGAATGTAGTTATATGCAAGAAGTTTAGAGAACTAAGAACTGAACCAGCTCCCCACCCACCTCAGTCTCAAACAGACTGGGTCAGGCTGTTAGTCACCAGTTCACAAATTAATCCCCAAAAGATACTGTATGACTGTATTTAACGAGACATAATCATATATACTGCATAGCAGTGAGAGAGAGGAGTACCAACAGACAACTTTGCCCACGGGAGGACTGATAAGGTGGACAGCCTGACAAGCTTAAGCCATCGAGATCACTAAGAAATAAAGCAAGTGGAACAGAAGGTTTAACTCCATCAGCACCTACCTGATATTTAAGCCAGTGCTCTCATCTAGTTTTTCCCAGCTTTTCAACTTTCCCAGAAGTTTCTAGGGAGAAGGCAAAAGAAGTCAATAAAGAAACCCAAGTGAGCGTTCTTACATCTCAACTCCTATTGCTGCATTTTCCATTCCTTCCAACTTAGCCTTTTCCACTTTCTTCCTGTGGACTTTATCATCTATGCATGGCCCAGCACTGCTGGAACATCATTCTGTGTACCCAAGACACTATTAACAGCAGCATTAACCTTTCCAACCACCACAGTTATATGGCACAATGTACCATTTCTGTGCCATCCATTATCTATCCTTGTGAATTAACCCCCACTGTACTAGACCCTGTTACTGCGGAGACCAAAGAAATTAAAGCGGTATTCCAAACATGCCAATTCTGTACCAGCTGCTGTGCCCATTTCTCCTCCCCCACCACAGGGATATGCATCACAACTCTCTAGGCTTTCAATCCCAGTACCAGATTGGATTGCCCAAGTCAGATCTAGCCCTTATAATAGCTCTGCACCACAAGAGTTTTCTTGACCAGGTAATCATCCTGAAAAATCATTTTACCTTTGACAGAGGGTGGGGAGGAAGGGGTGCTGCTGGCGACAGCAAGACAAAGAAATCAATTGTATTGATACAAGACTGTACGTGGCCCCTTCTACCAGCAGCACTGATCTGAGGGTATGCAACAGGCTCCCGTTATGTGTCTGTCATATACCACCACCTCTGGTAAGCACACAGGAACCAAAAGGGCATTCACAGGTGGAGTAAAGTGAAAGGGAGATGCCACAATGAAGATGGGCTGCTACTTGGAGAAGTCTTTAAGATGAACAATGGACAGACTTTTGTTTTTCTCTCACTACGAACACTCCCCTCATATGGGTATTCTACATCTTAGGCTATGTCTTGGGGTTGGGCCAGTACAAACCATGAACCACAGCAATCACTGTCTACACCCTCACTATGCATGGAGGAACTAAAGATCCCTAAAAGCCCACATAAGCAAGAACAGTAGCCCCAATTCTACGTATACAGCAAGTGTTCTCGGCTCCTCACCTCATTCTCCAATTCAAGGGTCACTAGACCGGCCTGAACCTTCTCATAGCGCTCCAATTTCTTCTGGAGACTTTCCACCTCCTCTCTAAGTAACCCATTGTTTTCCTTCATTTCCCTGAGAAAAAGAGAAAGGGCAAAGCCATTAAAAAGCCACCAAAGCAACTCAATTCTCTTGTGCAAATTCCTGGATACACACACAATTACAGGGAAGCGTAAGGCATTGAAAAAGCCATTATGACACTGAGCCAAAGTGGTAACCTTCTATAACCTTTGCTACAAAGTGACTGTTACACAGGAGGCAGCGTTCGCTGGGCTGAGTTTTCCCACTCCCAAATGCCCTGAGTTATGTCCAAACATATTAAAATTTCATACCTGCTTTACCGATTGTACAAAAACAGAATTTAAAGTAACACAACAGTCTTGACATTATGATCCAAAGTCAATATGAATGCAGGTCTGGAACTCAGCAAGTAGGGAAACAGGCAAGAGTTAGTCTCTTGCCTGTTGTCCGTTTATAAATACGAAGATTTCTTCACCCAGAGTTTATTTTAATATAGGGTTTGTGCGGGTACATTAGTCAGTCCAATGATGTCAAAAATAAGACCACTAACTTTCAATGTGCTTCTGTTTCCACTCTGCTACGATACATTTCACATTTCCAAACACAGAGAGGATTGGATAGAGGCAATTGGAAAGTTTCAATGATAAATGGTCATTGAATCAAGAGCAAACTCAAAGGAGCCTGCTTAGACTCCAGTCTTCTAAATTGTGGTAAAGGGAAGCTGGCAAGATCAGATACTCATGTACTTCAGACTTTTTGTGCATTTCTTTGCACAGAGATTGAAACTAAACTCTCTCATGATAACAGCATATCAAAGTAATGCCAGATTACTCCATAACACAGGACAACTGAGTTTCAAAATTCATTAGTACTTTGGAAACCTACAGAAAAGATTCTAAAAGAGGCAGCACCCAAGCAATTTATAAACTTCAGCAGCCAGTCTTTCAAAATGATACACTGGCACAAGAATGCCTTCAAAACATTAGTGGAAATGCTGACTGACTGGTAACAAAATAAGAATTTAAAATCTTTGCCAAGATATTACAGGGATAGACATGTTAGAAATGCCGTGAGATTGAAGAGATAGCCCATCACAAATCCCATATAGAAAGGATTTATTATCAGCAAGTATCTTTAGTATCAGATCCCTCTCCAATCTCCTCTTTACTATGCACAACCTTCCCTTTGATCCAAGCTAGAAGGTAAATATGTCTCACCTTCCAAAATGACCAATCCTCATTTCATGATCCCCTCACTCTGTGCGAAAGGAGATTATCCAGAACCCTCCAAATCACAATAACTAGTAACCATTACAACACTGGCTCAACCTTATATACAGTAGATACAGAAGACCTTTAACCTTCCTTCCACAGCATTCTATTTGGAAATTTCCATTCTGTATAATGCAAAGCACCCAAGTCAGAAAATGATAGCTATAGGAGGATGGACCACAGCAGAAGATAGCCATTTTTGACATATGTCCCACATTGAAGGCAGATCTTTCCTTCTCACCTGAAGTAGGCATTATCCTCCCTGAGCTGGAGCAGTTCCCGCTCCATCTTTGGGAATCGGGCCAGCTCTGTTTTCATGTTCTTCACAATTGCAGCATCTTGTTCCTGCAGGGAGAGCTTCTGTTCCAGATCCTGGAAGGCAAGTGAGGATATGAGAACAAGACGACAACTGAGTTTAGCTCAGGAAGGCTCAGAGCTACCTCTTCACTGGACTGCTAAACCTGTCCAAATCCTTTTCTCTCTATCCTTACATTAACTCCAACATACATCAGCAATGGGTTCTGTTAACATTTAAAAGGACATCTGCCCTCCCTCTTACACATCAATTCCCTATTTGTCAAGGAGTAATAAGCCAAAGGTCGGCTCTTCTCACCTACCATAAGGTAATATATATGAGAAATTACTACTCTGATGGACTTATTAGGAGAGGACAGAACATACACACACAATGGAGACAGAGGGCAACAAGCAGTCCACACCTTCTTCATGTTGGTATAACTCTACACATTGTTTTTTCCAACAAACTAAGAGTTTATTTAGAGCAGCACTGCAGTTTGTTGTCCGCTTTCCCCACCTCCACTTCCAGTCCCTCTGCCTGCTGTAGAAGTTTCTCTTGACGCATCTATGTAGAATTGGCAATGCTGCTGCTCTTCAATCTTGTTCTATTCAATGCCAACCAAAGGAAACTCCACGATCAGCATTCCCTCAAAGTCAAGTTTAATTCTCTCCATCTGTTTCTCTCTCTACTGCCTTCTATCACCACAGAAAAGAATCACTCCTAACTGGCCTAGAAGTTAGTTTGGCAGGACAGAGAGCATCTCCATACTTCCCCCAACAAGTCCACCTGCAATCAAAAGTGTTGCAGCTAACTATACTTTGTACGCATATTAAAAAGGATACCCTGACTCCAGTGGAAAGATTTCCCCAGGAACAGGAACTGAGCTCAGAGTTGCAAGGCTCACCATTTGCCATGAAAAAGCAAACATGTCTAGAAGTATTTGTGCCAGAGCCCTGAGTGACCAGACAAGACCAGGTTGAGTTTGCATCCAAATAATCTGCTACATAAGGATGCAAAGCAGTTATCTACACAGAAGGGATCTGTACAGCTTCTGACCAGTTGGACTCTCTGATACAGAAAAGACAAAGAGTGTTATACAGTAACTCCTCGCTTAACATTGTAGTTATGTTCCTGAAAAATGCTACTTTAAGCGAAACAATGTTAAACTAATCCAATTTCCCCATAAGAATTAATGTAAATGAGGGGTGGGGGAGGTTAGGTTCCAGGGAAATTTTTTTCACCAGACAAAAGACTATATTTATTTATTTATATACACACACAGATATACACAGTATACGTTTTAAACAACAACTTAATACTGTACACAACAACGACTGTGAAGCTTGGTTGAGGTGGTGAAGTCGTAGGGTGGAAGAGGGTGGGATATTTCTATGGGAATGTCTTACTGTTAACAGGGCCGGCTCCAGGCACCAGCCGAGCAAGCTGGTGGTTGGGGCGGCAGCTTGTAGGAAGCAGCATTCTGCCCAATCCTAGGGCGGCACGGCCGCTTTTTGTTGTTGTTGTTTTGTTTTGTTGTTCCGGTCCGGCCGCCCTGTAGGGGGCAGCGGCATGGAGGACGGGAGTGCCCTGCAGCAAGCCCAGCAGGGCATCCTCGTCCTTCTCTCCCAGCCGACCAGAGCGGTGTGGAGCCCTCCCAGCAGGGGGCACGGCGGGAGGGGCCACGTGGCAGCACCCTGCTGAAGCCCTGGCCGCCCCCCTTCTCTGTCTCCCCCTGCTCCTTCCCCTCCCCCCGCTAGCCGGGGCACATCTGGAGGGCAGGGAGTCCCCCTGCACCCCGGCTCCGGCCACACTGCCGGTTTTTGGTGGGTTTTTTGCTTTGCTGTTCTGGCCACCACGTTGTTTTTTTTTTTTTTTTTTTTTTGCTTGGGGTGGCCTAAAAGCCAGAGCCGGCCCTGCTGCTAAATGATGAACTAGCGTTCAGCTGAGCCATGAAGGATTAACACATTGTTGTTAATGTAGCCTCACACTCTACAAGGCAGCATGAATGGAGGTAGGAGAGACAGCATGGCAGAGAGAGACAGAGATACACAGTGTGTGTGGGTGTGTAAGAGAGAGACACAGACACACACACACACCATGTGTGTGAGAAAGAGACATGCATTGCCCCTTTAAGCTGACCCCACTCTAAGTACACTGCCTTTTTAAGCAGATCAGCAAGTTGAGACAGCAGCTGCTGGCAGCAAGCTTCCTCCATCCTGAGCCCTGTCTTGTACCCCCTGCTCTGTGGAGAAGGGGTATGGGGGGGGCAGGAGTAGAGGGTGGGGGACACCTTGACATTAGCACCCCTCTTCCCCCCACTCTGCACAGCAAGCAGGAGGCTCGCAGGAGCAGCACAGGGCAGTGGGGGGAGGGACAGCTGAACTGCCAGGCAATCGACAGCCTGCTGGGTGGCTGCCACACAGAGAACTTAGGGGAGCTGATGCGGGGATGCCGGTCCACCCTGGCTCCCAACCTCCACTACCTAGCTCCAACATGCTGCTCTTTCTGCAAGCAGTGGATAAAGCAGGCAGCTGCCAAATAACCGACAATGCTATAAGGGAGCATTGCGCAACTTTAAACAAGCACGTTCTCTAATTGATCAGTGACATAACAACAAAACAACTTTAACCGGGATGACGTTAAGTGAGGAGTTATTGTATAAGTGCTGAATATTATAGACTGTGTAATCCACTCTTCTAATTTCTGTGCCTTGAAATCTGAATTTAGGCAATTTCAGCTCTACACCACCTAACAGGCAAGCCATTTATATGACAGAGTGGCTCTCAGTTACTGTAAGGGTAACTCTTTCAGATACTTTTCCTATGTAAAAATGAAAAGCAGACACTCAGCATGGGTCTCACACACTCTCACCTTAATTTTCTGCTCGTGTTCTGCCAACAGAGACTGGCTTCCTTGCAGCAACTGGATTTGCTGGTTGGCCTCCTGACATTTTCTGTTTTAAGCAGACATAGGAGATTCATTTACATACAAGAATCACTTAATGGGAACAATCTATTATAGATATAGAAGTATATTAGAGGCACACACTTATTCAAGCGTCATTTACCACCACGATCAAGGACAGTTGTGGTGTAAAAGCAAGAACTGCCCAGCAGGACCTTTCTTTAAGGTTCTGGAGCAACTGAGATATTCAGTGTGGAGACAGATTACCTCTACTTAGGAAAGCAGAAATATTCATTCTTATAAAAAAAATACTGACTCCATATATCCGTAGAGATCCTCACGATCAAGTTACCCCATGCCCACACCAACAAATACATGATTACATTACATAATAGAAAAAGTCATTTAAACCTTGGTCCTAAAAAGAAGTGTTGGTACATGGAGCTGAAAGAGGAGGATGCAGCAGGCAGACACACACCTCATCAGATCTTCTAATCACCCCTCAACTACAAATAGTACAAAATCAAGTATCAACATGAATATGAAAAGTAAGGGAGACTTTAAGCTTGGATTTTTTTTTTTTTTTTTTTTTTACTAAGGTAGAATTAAATTGCTGCTCAGTGCTAGTTTTCGGCAAATTTTATAACCTACACATCCAGATCAAAAAAGCCCTTTGAACAGCAAAAATAAAAAGCTGTTGAACGTTTTCTGAATGACAGCAGCTGCATAAGACTGAAGGTTTGTTTTTTCCTGGCAGTTGTTGATCCCTTACTCACTTGTGTTGCACATCCAGCTGTTCCATCAGCTCCTGCTTCTGAGATTCCTGGCTTGTCATTTGCATCTCCTGATTCATTAAACTCCACTGCAACTCAGATATTTTCCCCTTCAATACGCTGATCATCTGGATTCACAGAAAGATGGGGAAGAATAAACAACACACAAATAGACCAGTGGCCCTCCAGGCTGAACATTATGGAACGCAAACTGCTGAGATCAAACAACTAACTAATGTGAAACACTGAATCTAGAAATAATTCACAGTAAGACCTGCAAACCCACCTCAGAACAAAGTCAAAGAAAATTCTTTGCTCTCTTTCATCTGCCACCCAAATTGACATTTCCATTATTCATTAAGTGTATGACCTCAAACTGGTACGCAAAAAATAAACCCTCAAAGCCAGAACCTGTGCTCACAAGAGGATCTGTCTTACAGTTGACAATTATCCCACCATCACCTCATCCACATGCTCCTAAGCAGAGGGGTTTCAAAACAGAGACCCAAAAATTTTCAACCAGCCAAGTAATGGCAGAGACAAGTCCTCAGTAGAGGTCTAGCTACCATGGTGATTGGCACAAGGAACAGATATGGCTAAGACAGTATTCACAGCAGCATTTGCCATTACTCCTTTACTAAGCTACTAGGCTCAGCTCTCACTCTCTCAGACCCACTCAAAATACACACACAGAGGGACAATCATCAGTACTGCCAAGTCCGAAATAAACTAGTTGACTGACGAACCTTATATAGCAAATATAGACAGCAAAGCAGAGGAAGGAACTTCACAAAGTTGAAGAATAAGCCACATTGGCTCGAATAACCATTATTCACCTGACCCTCATGTCTCACTCCCACCTTTAGCATTCTGAAACATATCGGATTGCACCCAAAATGCGTTAGATGCATTAAAGAGACAAGATCCCTGACGCAAATTTGAGGGATGTGGGGATAAAAGTGGCAAGGAAATAGATCAGTTGCAGGGACTCCAAATTATTGGTTTAGTTTTTCTTCCAACCTCCAACAGTGTCTTCATACTTTTATTGCCACAAATTCCAACTGGTAAGTTAAATCTACTCATTTGAACTCCTCCTCATGGTCCCTAAGTTTTGGGTGCTTAGCTAACAAATGCTAGAAAAGGAAGTTGCCATTTAGGACATATTTGGAAGATGTCCCCTCTTGGTAGTTTGGTCCGACCTAAATCTCAGGTCCTCCAACTCTCCTGCTCGTTTCCTTCACTCCCTCTCATCTTATCACTCCCTTCATTGCTTTCCCGCGCTCTCCACTTCATGACTTCTATCCTGATTTTCCCCATGCCCAGAACACTCTCCATGTCCTTGCCCTGCAACTGTTTTTCTCCTCCAAATCCACTTCTCCAAGCAATGTCGTCTCATATTCCCCATATTCACCTCTCCCAAACTGTTATCCCGTTTCCTGTCCTGTTTAGACTGTAAGCTCTTTGGAGTAGGGAACATAACTCATCTGTGTTTGTTTAATTATTGTAACAAGAGTGAATTGCTCCGATTCCACATGACCCTCAAAGTCACCTAGAGCACTGGGTGAAATAAGAAATTGCTATCCTCTTACTTCATTAGCTTCAGCCAGTTTGCTCTCCTTCTCCTGCAGCTTCTTGCTCACAGTCTCCATGCTCTTCTTATAGGTTTTATTCATCTCCATTTGTTCCTTCAGCTTAGCCTCAGCCTCCACTTCCTTTTCCTGATAGTGCTTTATACGTGTGAGGAGCTCCTGGTTACGGTCAGCCTCTCGCTAGGGAAGGGAAAATGTAAAGGGACTTCATAAAGAAGAAAGAACCATAACGGTGAAGGCATTGTCCTTTCCTCTTTGCCCCCTTCCTCACTATAGTCCCACAGGCAACCCCACCAACCAATGCTTTTCAGAGCCAAACTCTTTAACCCCCCTCACTAGCAAAGCTTCTCAATGACAGGGGAATGAAACACAGGGTAACAAAGCCAGAAAATTACTACACAAATTCCAAGCACTTCTTGAACTGATGTTTGGACCTTAGCACACAGAGTTGGCTTCGTAGTTTGTACAGAGTAATTTACATAGGCTCAAACATGAAAACCCTGGATACATCAATTATCCTTGCACAACAAGTTTATTTCACTGAGCCTGGGACCTTAATATCTGGAGTAACAAGACAAGTTTCTCTGTGAAATTTCTATTTGCATTAGAGCATTTTAAGTCTAAAATATTTTAAAAACTTAAATAAGTCAACTTTAAACATACAGTATAAACCACCAGTGCAACAAAACATATGGGGGCAGATTTAGTTGTTTTTTTTTTTTTTTTCAGCTAGATTTATTTATTTTATTGGCACTCTGACAGCATTTCACATGCCATTTCAAGTTCATTTCTAACTCAAATTGATTAGCACTTATTGAAAAATGTAAAGCAAATTGCTCTGCTAATCAAAGCAAATCGGGCCACAGATTTACATACTAAGCAAGGATTATGCAAAGCAATGCAAGGTTCCTGAAACCTTTATCCACATGACTCGTGAAGCACTGAATTTGAGCAGGGTAATTACCACACTGCTGGATTAGTGATGCTCCCTTTTTGTACCAGTATTTTAAGGGTTTCTGTGACTGACTCAGCTAGATTCAGGTTTGAACTGTTCTTGGCTTAATCGCAAGATCACCTGACTTGAGGCAGAACCAGGAATTTACTCAGTGACCCACCATTTCACAGCTACAGAGTAAATCTGTCTCCAAGCATCCTTATAATATTTTGTTGGATTGATTTTTTATTTTTTTTTTTTTTTTTTAAAGCAGCTGAACTTTGGAGTGATGCTAAGAGCTTTATAGGATGACAAAGCCCACAAACTCTGCTGCTTATTTTAGCAACATAGCTAAGCCAACACATTTGGGCACACAACCAGAAAGCAACGAAGCTAATAGTCGCTGACTAGAGCTCAGCGTCTTATCAATGCAGCTTCTCTTGTATGGCAGTTGCATGACAGGTGTTGCTATCATTCCAGTTCATTACAGTCAAACATACCAAATGTTTGCAATTGTGCCAAATGAAGTTTAAACGCTTCTGGAAGAAACAAGGTTTAATGCAGCAGACCTGAATCTCCTTTTGTTTTATACTGATGAGCAACAGAGTGCTAAATAAATACATTTATAGAATATCCGGTGGTCAGATCAGTATCAGACTATTTGTCAGCCATGCAACAAACTTTTAATGATCTCAAGATGCTCTGACTGGAGCCTTGGCTGTCAGATAGCATGAATGCCATACCTACCTCGTAGCTCCTAGCATTAGTATTAGCTGCCTTCTCCAGCTCAATGCGAGCTCTTTTGTGGCTCAGTTCCATCTGCATCTTCTCCCGTTCCACTTGCAGGAGCTGAGATTTGGAACGGATTTGCCCAGCTTCTTCCTCCAGCTGATCAGTTTCCACATGAAGAGAGACATAAAAACACACAATCAGGAGAAAAGCAATAATATTTTGCCTTTCTACAATGCCCTCCAACTTTGGCTTTCAAATTACTCTACAAACCTGGATATATTTAGCCCATCATGTCCTATATGGGGTAGGTAAGTATCATCATACCTCCATTTAGCAGATGGGGAAACTGAGGACCAAGAGTTAAGTGACATGCCCAAGGTCGTACAGTGACTCAGTGATAGCTAAAAATGGGAGTGTGGGTGAATTTTGGGAACTTGACTCCAAATTTCCCACACCAATCATTACAGAAGCTCCCTTCTAGAATACACTTACCACATACAAAACTAAAAAGACTCCTATTACAGATTTCTTTGGCCTTCTCAAAGAAGAAGAAACAGGAGCTAGTCAAGGGTCAGAGATCAGGCCCCATACTTACATCTGTGAAACTAAGTGCTGAGCAAAGTAGCAGGTTTTTCCCCACTGCAATTAGACATACAAGGTACAATCTAATTTTTATTTACATGAATGTATTTTTTGTGTAAAACTACTGCCGGTACTCCTGTGTAATCTAGGAGCACTGAAGGAATCAACAGAGCACTTTGAACATGGAGGAAATATTCATGTTTCATAAAGACAATCAGAATCCCAGACCTCAACACACATTCATTAAAGACTCCACAATCAGCGATGTGTCACACAAAAAAAGAGTAAGGAGATTAAAATATTATAGTCAGAACTTTAAATGCAATGGAAATTAAAATAAACATGGCAAACTCTTACTGTACACTCAGAGACATAACTAGAGATCCAAAACAAAGCTACAGAACACAAGAACTTTAAGGGAGATTTGTCTAAGATATCTTAGGTATTGCTGAAATGCCATCACCCTAATATCCATGAAGATTGGTTTAGTAAATTGGACATTTACGCTTCCAGGGCTACAATTCTGGCCCAGATAAAGGACCTCAATGGAATGAATTTGGTGATCTCAATTCAGTCCTCAGAGTCAATATCATAACACACCACAGATAGTTTAGCCCAGCTGAAAATATGTTTTCAAGAGAGAGCTATGCAAGCCAGGAAAAATTGTCCAACCCTGCAAGCAAGCCATCAGTTAAGCTCCATTGTGGGGCAGGATGAAGGAAAATCACAATACAGATGCCTGGTTGGCCTGCAGATAACTTAAAGGGGAAGAATTCAAGGGAGCCCCTTGATTAACCAGGATAAACAGTCAGGCCCATAACTCACCTTTTTTTTTAAATGAAAGGAATTAAAGAGTTTTATTTTGGGTGCAAATTATCTCCATCATTGACAATGTAGGGATAGCAATGTAAGAAGGGACAGCCCCCTCTCCTAACTAAAAAAACATTTCCATGCGTAAGATCAAATGAAATCTAAACTCTTGACTGTAGTGACACTACAGCTGTCAGTGAGCCAGGGATGTCTCACCTGCACCCTCTGCTGGTACTGCATATGCAAGGTACTTTGAAATGATCCTGGCGTGGCCGGACCAGATGCCCCCTCCACACGCTGAGAAATGAAGTTATTGAAAGATCTCAGGGTGGAGAACACAGTTGTATTATCCTCCAGGTTCTCCATGGTGAGCTCTCTGCTGTAAACACACACACATACAAAGCCAAAAGTGAAACATCCAGGGCAGCTTCCAGTCTTATTCACTGCTGTAACTCAGGGAAGGCATACCCCTTTCTTCAAGTCACTCTGGAGCTGCGTTTCTCAAATGCGGCCACCGGGGCCATATGCAGCCACCAGTGGATTTTTTTTTCAGCCACAACAGCCTCCAGAGCATTGGGGGGGGAGCAGATTGTGGGGGCAAAGCAGCAGTTCCTCCCTGCAGCGGGGACCGGTACCCTGCACAGCACAGCCTCCTCGGGGGCCCCAGGCAGTGCCTCTGGAGACATGGTGTGTGCAGTGCTGGAGGCAGCTCTTGTCAGAGGAGGTGGCTACAGGTTTCAGTTGCTGGAGTGCTCCTCCAGGCAGCTCCTCCACTCCTTCACTGTCAGGTATGGGGAACCGGGGACTCTACAGGCAGCCGGTAAGCTCCTGACCCACCTGGGGTGGGAGTGAGGCTCTCTCTGAAGGGCCGTGGGAGGCAGGGACAGAGAGACAGTTTTGTCTGAGCAGCCACCAGCAAGAGTTGGTGGCCACACTCTGAGGCCACCAACAAATTTGTGAGAACCCCTGCTCTGGACTCCACATTCTTCCCATATACATAGGGCCCTATCAAATTCACGGCCATGAAAAACAAGTCACAAACCATGAAATCTGGCTGTTGTAGGGGGGTCATGGTATTGCCATCCTTACTTCTGCTCTGTCTTCAGAGCAGTGGCTGCTGGCTGGGCATCCAGCTCTAAAGGCAGCGCTGCCACTAGCAGCAACTCAGAAGTGAGGGTGGCATGGTATGGGAGGCATCACTTTTTGGCAGGAGTCAGGGATGGCCTTATGGGTAGGTGACGTGGGCGGGGGAAGATGTGATGGTCACCCACCCATAGCCAACCTTTAAAACCCAAGCACTTGGGAGGAGCAGGGCTGGGGGCGTCCAGGCCAGAGACTCCTACTTTGCTCCAGCTGCTAGCCCCGGCAGTGGAGGGACGGGATTTCCTCTTCCCCGGCACGGGCCGCTCCCAGGGCCGGGTCAGACCCACTTCCAGTGGCGGCACAGAAGTAAGGGTGGCAATAACATACCATGACACCCTCATTTCTGCACTGCTGCTGGCAGTGGCACTGCCTTCAGAGCTGGGCTCCCAGCCAGCAGCTGCCACTCTCCAGCTGCCCATCTCTGCAGGCAGCAGCGCAGAAGTAAGAGTGGCAATACCACAACCCCTCTACAATAGCCTTGCAACCCTCCCACAACCCTGATGACCTTTTGGGGTCCCTTCCAGTTCTATGAGATAAATATATCTCCATTTATTTAACCCCTTTTGGGGTCAGGAGCCCCAGTTACAACCATTTGAAATTTCAGATTTAAATATCTGAAATTGTGAAATTTCAGATTTTAAAAATCCTCTGACATGAAATTTACCAAAATGGACCGTGAATTTGGTAGGGCCCTACACATACAACCTGCAAAACCAAAATTGTCGGCCACAGTAAAAGTGAGGGAGCCAAAACCCACATGCTGTTGCCCTGAGGGGAGGGGCACATTGGTGGCAGGACCCTGTGCTACTGCCCCAGGGAGGTTCAGTGTCAGGAGAGCAGGGTCCTGTGTTAATGCCTCAGGAGGTTCAGTGTTGGGAGGGTCAGACCCTACGCTGCTGCCCTCGGGGAAGAGAGGAGGAGGAAATTCAGTGTCAGGGGAAGCAGGGCCCTGCGCTGCTGCCTGGAGGGGGGAGGGGTTCAGTGTCAGGGGAAGTGGGGCCCTGCGCTGCTACCCCCCTGGGGGGCTTGGTTCCATGTCACCCAGGGCCCTGTGCTGCTGCTGCTACCCCAGAGAAGTTTGGGGGGGAGGGGAACGTGACCCTGTGCTGCTGCCCCGGGGGATGGGGTTCGGGGGGCGGGGCCCTGCGCTGCTGCCCCGGGGGAGGGGGTTCGGGGGGGGGGGGGGCGGGGCCCTGCGCTGCTGCCCCGGGGGGGGGGGGGGGGGGGGGGGGGCTGGGCGGATGCCCGGGCGGGGGGTGTCTGTGGGAAAGAGGGCCCCGCGATACCACGGAGCGGGAGGAGGCGGCCTGTCCAGTTACCACCCTGGGGGCAAGGCCGGCGGGGCGCAGCGCGGGCCCCTCACACTCACCCGCCACAGCCGGCTCCCTCGCTCCTGCTTGGATCTCCCTCCTTGTCCTCCACCGAGGTCTCGCGAGAACTCGCGCCCAGCTCCCACCAGACCAGCCCCTCCCCTTACCGTAATGTTGGGATTATACTTGTATCCTAGCTGTAGCGCCTCCGTTCTCCTCTTACCGTAATGCTGGGAGCACACGTGAAATTCCTATTTCTCCAGCGCGGTAGAGTAAACCCGTGAGTGTAATAGCAACGTTGTATATGGGAGACCTGCCACTTTCTTCCGGAGTGGAAGGATGATTTTGTGATTCAGACCCTGGCCTGGGGTTCGGGAAACCTGTGTTCCAGACTCAGCTTCGCTGCGTGACCTTGCTCACTCTGTGCTTCAGTGTGATATTTCCTCTCTTCCCTCCTTGGGTAGTTTACACTGTAGCAGCTATTCCCGGTAGGGACTTCCTCCCATTCTGTGCATACAGTGCCTAGCACCCTGGGACCTGGACTCCTTTTAGGGCCTCTCAGTTCTAGTGCAATACAAATGTTTAACAACAATAGTTATTCTAATAGGAAACACACACACACCCCCTACCTACAAGGGCATGAGGCCCCACTACAAGTGACCATCCCTCCTCCAACTAGGCAGGAGGCACCATGCTCCAGGAGTTGTGCTACCACCATGCCACATGGAGAGTGAGTAACCCACCTGGCCCACCCAGATCTTCACAACTCCTGACCACAGTGACAACAATGCCTGTATTCCCTCCTTTGAACCATGCAGTTCTGCTATCAGATTGGACCAGGACACTGCAGAGAACCTTCCCCTGCCACTGCTTCACAGACAGAAGCAGCAGGAGGGACTCCTAGGATCATACACCCCCACAGGCCCCACTTCCGGCCAGCCAGACCTGATCACATTTCTGTCCTCTACTGAGCACGTTTTTTGCTTCCTTCCCAGAAGAGATGAAGAGCTTAGAAAATGAGGAAAATAAATGAGTAACCTGGACTAAAAACATTAGTAGCAATATAACTATGGTTGCATTGGCTTTGGAATCACACCAGTGACCAGCATTAGTACTGTCAGGAGTAGAAGAATATGCCTGAAGTGCACTGTTGGCACTGGAAGAGGAAGAGGCCTGAGGGGAATGAAGAGCTGTGTCCTTTTTTAAGATCCTGTTGCTGTCCCTCTGCAAGTAGATAAAGAATTCATGATTTCTCACTCCCACTTTCCTTCCTCACTCTTTTTTGGTATGCAATTGCACCTTTGCCCCCTCTGCCTAGAAACGATGGCTACAAGGCTGAGAAACTCAGCAATTCACACCCCAGTCTCCCCTCTCCAGCAGGATGCCCACTGTTAGCTTCAGCCATTCATGCCCTTATCCCACTCTCGAGGGAGGGTGCAGTTTAATCAAACCAAGTGTTTAAAACAGAAATCCAAAATAAATCACAGTAACTAAAATGTGAACTTTGTAAATCTCCTTACACTGCTAAACTGGGATTCCCAGCTATGCTTCCCCTACGCGCACAAGTGACACTGACCAACTCTTTCCTGAGGCTGCATGAGAGAGCCTCCACCACTTTGCTTTCTATGACTTTCGGGCTCAGCAGACTAGAGCGGTAATTGCAGGGAAAATCCTGCTCAGCCCAGGGCTGGAGCATGCCAAGTGAAAACAAACTCTTTGGGGAATGTAGCTACTAAGCTCTAACAGGACTCGACTTGAGCACATGCAAAAACTGATTTTTCAGAGGCTTGTAAGCTGGTTAAGTGTGGTTGGATTGTCATGGGGACAACAAAAGACACATCCATGACAAAAAGGCCAGTCCTCTTCCAAGCTTCAAGGCCCTGCTCCAAAGCCTGGGCACAACAGACCTTCTCAAAGAATAAATCACCTGAAGTTTTTAATACAGGTAAAACATGCATTTTTCCTAGCCTCTTTCTTAGAAACAGCTTAACCATTTTGGCTGAAGTTTCCAGAAAACTTCAGCTTGACGTAGACGGCTGACATGGAAATTTTCATCCCATACGGTTATTTGGTAAAGAATGCACTAATACATTGCACTAATTTTTAGGAAAAATGCAAAGGAAGTAAAACGGACTTATAGTTCCCTTCTCTTCACTCTCAGATTGACAACTGCCTTACGTTTTGTCCAAAGCATGACTACAGTCGCAGAGTAGCAATTTGAAATAAACATACACATGTAAACAAATCTATAACTAGTGTTTTATTTTTGTTTCCATCCCCCACAGGCAGGTTTTATATACATTTCCAAGAGCTTTCTTCCCAGGTGGGGAGTTAGACTGGATGTCCTTACTTGCCTAATTAGATTATAAACTCAGTGAGGCAACAACCTTGTTTTATTTTGTATCTATAAACCATGATGAACACCTATGGTGTTATATAAATGACAGATTTCACCAAATTAGGCTTAAAAATAAAGCAATTCAATTTCAGAGTCTCAATGCTGGAATTTTTTTTTTTTTTAAATACACTTCAAATCAAAGTATCCAGTCAGTGACTGACAACCACTGCAATAATGGCAGACACAATCATCAGTGTTTCTGATGTTTCACTCCATCATTGTATAGTTTTGCCAAGTAATAGATCTCTGCTGACTCTTTCCGGCTGGACTGAGGCTTTATAGTTCGCACATCTTGGAAGTGCTCCATTAGTCTGTTTTGGAGAAGATGGGCTTCCCGTCCATCCCAGAATTTACAGAGGATGGTTCCCCTTGGCCGCAAGATACTTTGGGACAGATCCAAAAGGGTCAAGCACAAGTTAATCAACTTCTGATGATCTAGCTCTCGGATCCCTGTGGCATTAGGTGCCATGTCACTCAAGATAACGTCTGCCCTCTCTGTAGGAAGCAGCTCCTGGATCTTCTTAAGCGTGACTGGATCTGTAATATCAGCATTGGGAAGGAAGACTGCTCCTTCCAGAGGGGAAATATGAAGAAGGTCAACTCCAAGGACAAAACCAACAGGGGCGTTAGGATCTAGGAAACAAAGAGTTAATACAAGAATGGAAGATGCAAGACACCTCCTTACCTCCAAATTAATCACTCTTAATACAAGAGCTGCTAACAATACAAGTCATATTTGTGAGTTTCCCCAGAGTTCAATATACAAACCTACACCACACTGACAAAGTGCCGTCTAGTCCTCCTATAACCAGAATGCTCATTTATTATGTTCATCTCACCCTAGTTATTTTTAGCAAATTTAAAAAAAAATAAAAATAAAAGCAAGCTTTCTTTAAAGATCGAAGTCCAGAAAGCCTCTTCATCCATCTCTACCCAGTGTGTCAACAGTGAGACTGTGCTGGAGTCAGCCAATAACAACAGTTCTTGCCCTGTTATACAGTACCTTACAAACATTAATGAATTAAAACACAACACCTCTAGGAGGTCAATGTTACCACCATGTTTATAGAAAGGGAAATTAAGATACAGAAAAGCTAAGCTTCTTGCCTAAGGTTACCCACTAAGGGCTGGTCTCAGAGAAGTGGATTTACTACAGCGATGGAGCAACCTCTTCCATCACTGTAGTAAGTATCTATAGTACAGCATGTTTCTAGCATAGACATATCCTAAGCTAGTGGCAGAGATGGGGACAGACCCCCTCTTCCCCTATGCCCAACCCTCTATAATACCCCATAGAGTAGCTCAATGTAAGAGCTTTACCCACTTCTACAATAGATCAGCTATCTCCTGGGTTCTCACAACACATTTTTGGTGGCCTCACAGTGTGGCCACCAACTCTTGCTGGTGGCTGCTCTGACAGTTTTTCCTAAAATACTTAATTAACTTTAGAAAAAACAAATAAATATGCTCATATACGCATTGGCACCAACTCCAGCCCCGGAGCACCCACGGAAAAAAATTAGCAGATGATTAGCACCGACCAGCAGCCAAACCCCCGCAGAGGGCCTCCCACCCGCCTGCAGGCAGCCCCACTGATCAACTCCTCCCCCTCCCTCCCAGCGCCTCCTGGCCCGCCACAATCAGCTGATCCACAGCGCGCAGGAAGCGCTGGGAGGGAGGGGAGAAGCAGGGATGGGGCATACTCAGGGGAGGGGGCGGGAAGAGGTGGGGCGGTGGCAGAGTAAGATGGGACAGGGATGAGGCCTTGGGGTAAGGGGTGGAGTGTGGGCCTGGCTGGGGGCAGAGCAGGGGCAGGACAGGGCCTTTGGGTGGAGTTGAGTCGGGACCTGGGGCAGAGTGGGGGCTTGGGAGAAGATGTGGAGTGGGGGCAGGCCTGGGGCAGAAGGGGGGTTGACCACTCCCCAGGGTAAAGAGGAAAATAGGATATATGCATATACGTGTCCAAATCATTGTAAATTTATGTAGGATTTTTTTTGCAAACTCAATAATAAAAATAACCTACAGTTGTCTCTATTCTTTACTGGACCTAACCAAAACAGAAACACAAATAACGTGCTTTGCACATTCTTGTCTTTTTTCTTGCTGTTTCTTTTGCTTTTTGGGTTTTTTTTTTAATTAATTATTATTAATTATTATTATTATTATTATTATTAAAGGAGACTTGCTAGAGATTAAGTCTGTGAAAAGTGATATTAACAAACACACAAATATCACTTTTCACAGCAGACTTACTCAGCCGCCCGGCAAGCCCTAGAGGGGGTGGTGGGTTTGGAGGCAGAGGGGCACTGGGGGAAGGCAGAGGAGGCCAGGGTGATGGGGGGTGAACTCAGGGGTAGAGCCCACCACCACCTGGCCGGGGAACGAAGCTCGAAGCCCCGTGGCTGGAGCCTGCCACCTGCCACTCCAGGGCTGAAGCCGGACCTCACTGCCACCGGGAAGGTGGGAACTAGGTGCCTGCTCCTCCAGCTTGTGTGTCTCCAGAGGGGAGCAGGGCCCAACCACTGCTGGCAGTCCCGCTGGAGGGACTGCTGCTTTACCCTCCTGCCATCCCCATCACTGCCCAGGAGGCAGTGGTCGCAAGAAAAGCCCAGGTAGCTGCATTTGAAAAATGCTGGGTACTCCCTAAAGATGGCTTCTCCACCCCTTAGGAATTGCTCCTCTTTATTACCATCATGGTTACAAAAAGCCCCACATAGCTGTATAAAGTTTAAAGTATTAATGACTGTGCTGAATACAAGCACACACCCACATTCAGCTGTCTGCAGCACAGCTAAATCTATTAGTAGAGCAGAAGACACTCCTCAGGTTGAGTCAGCATTGTCTAGTTCTTCTGGGTGCTAAGCGTGTGCACTCACCAGTGCCCAAAGCATTGACTCGCTGTACCGCAACCTGACTCCAAGCTCCAGGAGCTGCCCCGCAGTCTATCACAGAGAGCCCTGGACGAAGAACCTTATGTTTGTCATCTATCTCCAGCAGTTTGAAAGCACTCCGGCAACGATAATTATGTTGTTTTGTTGCCCTCACAAATGGATCCTTAAGATGCCGCTCCAGCCAGCGGTGCTCTGCCCCAGTTTTGCTCTTTAGACATCCTGCTGCAGTGTGGAACCTTTGGCACTGAAGGGAAGTGCTCACCAACCTCTGATAACTATAAAAAAGAAAGGTAAGTTAATCTGTTTCTGCATAACCACTGTGCACTTGACAACCATATGTCTCTAAAGTAACAGACTCCAATTCTAACCTCATTCCTTTCAATCTATCAGTAAGCTCTTCTACAGATGCGACTCCTGAAATTTACTGACTCATTTTAGAGACTATTGGGCACCTGCAGTTGTTAATTATAATTATTTTTTATTTGCATTGTAGTAGCATCCAAGAGTCTCAATTATGGACCAGGATTCTATTCTGCATCAGCCCTGTACAAACACAAAACAAAAGGATGGTCCCCCCAAAGAGCTCAGCATTTACAGTGAGATTTTCGTATCTTAAGAACAGTACCAACATTATCCAGTCCTTGAAACAACGCTGCAAGATCGATATTATTGAATACCAGGCCGTCGGATTGCTGTGAGACGGTCACATGTGAAGCTAAATGGTTCTTCTTGGTCCAGTTTCTAGGGAATAGGTGTTCACCTATTGCAACACATGCCCCATCACTGTTAGCACAGGGAGCACCTTTGTTGGCAGTGGCAAAGGTACTGTGAAACAAATGAATCTGGATGCCCTTCTTTCACCTAAAAATAGTTCTTTAAACATAGTGAAAGGACACCATGTTGTAGCTGTTCTGTGAATATAGAGAGGCATTCAGTCACCAGAACTGTCATTAAAGAACTTCACCCCAACGTTAAATTCACTAAGAAAGAAGGTTAGTTAACATTACTCCTCCAAAAGTCCCATTTTCCCCCACTAATAAATTTAGTCTAAATTCTCCTTCATCTTTCCCAATAACAGCAGTTTTAAAAACATTGATTCATAGATTTCAAGGCCAGAAGGGACCACCCATTATGATTATCTAATCTCACCTCCTGCATAACAAGACCATAGAATTTCACCCAGTAATTCCTGCATCCAACCCTTATCTTGTGTCTGAGGTACAGCAGGTTTTTAGAAAGCTATTCCATCTTGTTTTAAATCTTCAAGTGATGGAGAATCTACCACATCCCTCTGTAAGTTGTTCCAATGGTAAAATCACCCTCACTGTTAAAAGTTATATGTACCAAGTAACAGAAATCTGCATGTGACATAAGGACCCAGAGACAGGGTAATAGCCCCACAAATAGTGGATTAGATTTTCTGATTGGGTAACCCCACATATAAGTGCTGCTTTTGAGACAATCACAAATTCCAATATCAGCTTTGGGCCTGTGTAGCATTGGCACATTGTATCACATTATTCAGGGGCCAAGACCCATTGTCACATGGTATGCAAGGATGCTGCAAAGGAATATATCAGCTCAACATCACAGTGTCAGACTCATGTGGTAGAATTTCATCCCCATAACATACTGATTTCCCCATTTGGGACAGTCAGAATTGTTTTAGCATACAATGGTTAATCCTCTGCATAGCTACCAAAAATTTCTTTCAGTTCCAGAGATTTCAAACGGAGTTCATTGAGTAAGTTCAACAATGACTCCCCGCCTTTTTTCTCCCCAACTGTTCCTATTTCTAGATTTCAAATATTAACAAGTCTGAAGTTTTTCCCCTTTAAAGCAACACAAGTGGTACCCCTGCCCTATTTGATGCGACAGGCCTTGAGGAAAGGGTGTTTGCACGCACACACACACAGATCTTCCAGACCCAAATAGGGGCTCAATGGGAAAAAGCGAAGAACAGAACAAGGGATATGGGATGAAGTCTTATTCTAGCACTGGGGAGTCACACCCCGCCCCCCTGCAATGCACCACGGCGACAGGGAGCACCCTGTGAGCAGCAGCAGAGACCGCCCTCAAACCCCTCTCTCTAGGGGACGGTACCGTGGCTAGTGTCTCTGGACCGGGCTGTCACTGGATCCAATTCCCTGCTCCCCGCTGGGCCCCCTGCCCGCCCACTCACACCTCCCGCCTAACGCGGGAAGAACAAAGCGATCAAACCGCGCAGGGACCCCAGGGCTGAGCTCCCCGATCCCCCCCCCCACACCCCGGGGAGTAGCACCAGAGCCCCGCACCGGGCCCGCTCACTGGCTCATGGCTCCGGCCCACCGCGAAGGGCGCCCGCTGCCCCGCGCCCAGTGTCTCCTCCGAGGCCTCCCCGCCCAGAAACACGCTCTGCGCCGCGGGTTCCGGCTCGGCGCCGCGCCGGGTGGGGTGGGGAGAGAGCGGCTTCCCGGCTCGGCGCGCCGCAGCCTCTCGGGCGCCCGTTTCGGCTCCTGCTGCCAGTCGGGCCCTTTTCAACGGAGCAACCGCCGGCGCAGGGCCGCTCCACGTGGGGCCGGGTCGCCAGGGGCCGGGGCGGGCCAGGTGAGTGATGGGGGTCGGAGCGGCCCGAGGCGGGGGGGCAGGTTAGTGATATGGGACGGGACAGGCCGGGGCGGGCCGAGTGGGGGGGGGGGGCGGACCAGGTTAGTCATGGGGGCGAGACGGGCCGGGCCAGGTTAATGATGGGAGGGGGGGGAGAGTGGCCGGACCGGGAGCGGATAGGTCAGTGATGGGCTGGGCGCTGACGGGGGCGGGGGGTGGTGATTGGCTTTAATCAGCAATCTCCGGGGCTAAGTAGGGGGGCAGGACCGGGCGCAGCCGCACGACCCATTGGGGGCTACCGCACGCCCTGGTTTGAAGTGGTTTCCATCATACACCGGGTTTATAGTCTCCCCTTTGCACAGACAGGGACGATGTTCACAAACAAGCTCTTCACACTGGTGCTGGTGGTG
Source organism: Trachemys scripta elegans (assembly GCF_013100865.1). Lineage (NCBI taxonomy): Eukaryota > Metazoa > Chordata > Testudines > Emydidae > Trachemys > Trachemys scripta. Next base: position 11,196,503 of record NC_048307.1, on the reverse strand, counting down.
CAGCCCCAGCGGGTGCTGCTGGGCATGAAGAAACGTGGATTCGGGGCTGGGCGCTGGAATGGATTCGGGGGCAAAGTGCAAGCGGGTGAGACCATAGAGCAGGCAGCCCACAGGTGAGATGGACGGGGCACTGCGTGGGCACACGTGCGTTGTGGGGATGTGGGAGGCAAGACCAGATGGGGCACTGATGGGTCAGTTGGTGGCTCCTTACTCAACCAGAAGAGGCAGGCAGACTGGGTGATCCCTCTCCCTGAACTATTCAGACTGTCATTTGGCCAGGCATCTCCAAGTTGGGTATGTAACAAGAGTGTGTCACCACCTTCCAGCATTTAGAAACCATGAGTCAGCCTCCCTTTTTAAAAAATCATGAGATTGTTTAAATCAATTTTTAAAGCCAAAACACTGGGGAGCGGGGGGGATTGGGTTTTGAATCTTTCACGCTCACGTTTTTCATCTTCAAGGTTGAGGGCTGGAAACTTTCTTTGAAAAATGAAAGCTGAAGCTTTAAGAAAAACATCAAATATCAGGAGACTTGTGATAAAATCGCAAGAGTTGGCAGCACTGATCAGGTGATTTTTCCCCCCCCTGCTTACATAATTTATTACACAAGCCTCAGCCCAATTAAATATTACTTGGCAAGTCTGTAGTGCCTTTTGTGAAAAGATCACTGAGCACTTTGTAAACTAATTAAGTATGGCAGCTTGCTAAGGGTTATGTAGAGAATCACTTCACCCATCACTGAAAATCCTTGAGCAGTAAGTAGCACCTATTGCAATAGTCTCGTCTATGCACTACACGAGTTGAGGACATGACTGATGAATAGTGTGCTAAACAATGTAATTACATGAGTTGTAATTTGGACAGGATACCAAGTTAATATCTCTGTTTTACTAAAAGTGCCAGAGACTCTCTGGTAAACCTGTTTTAAGTTTCATCCAAAAGATAAGCAGCACAGTGTTGCCTTGGCTGTGTTGCGGGATTGTTTCAGTAAGGGCTCAAAGGAAGAGTGCCAGCTACTGAGTCACCAGTACTGACTTTCTGCAGCACTTGGGTCTCTTTCCAATTATTGATTGAACCAGCCCACTCTTATTTGTCTTGAGGTCTGCTGGGATTGCAGCAGAAGGTAACATGGCAGATGAGCACTGAATCAGTAATTTCATATACAAATGAATGTCAGCTTCATATAGAAGAGTTCTTCTGACATAAGCCCATGTCTCCCAACCTCCCGGCCCTTTCACAAATGCCTGAATTTTCCTTCAGAACGGCAGGAAGTTTGGCATTGCTACAGTAAATCTCTGGGTATGTTACACTGTCTAGTTTTGCTTGTTTCTGGGTATTCCAAAGCTCCCTTCTGCATAGAGTAGTTTCCTTTGCAGAGAACTGGTCTCTCACAGGGCTTCTTCAGCTGCATTTTATATAACAGCCTTTCAGAGACGTTACTGACAGTTTATGGAGGGAGGGAGATGAGCCTCCTTTCTTCAGCGTGCTGTTGGTTTGTTAGGCTCTTGCTACTGCTGAAAATAGGGTAGAGGGGATGGATGCTTTGAATAATTTAGCATTTAATAAGTACTTGTAAAGTTCTCAAAGTACTGCACACGCTAAGCCTCACACCAGCTCTGAAGTTCTCAAGTTACTAGACCAACATGTCGTGTTTCATAGATGTACACTGGCCCAAAACCATTTTGGATTTAGAAGCTTTGGCTTTAACATGTAGGAGTTTTTAAGCCATATTTGGAATGCTTCAGCGATCACAAGCAGGGTGGTCAGCACCCCGACAAAGGATGTTGCTCTAGACTGTATGTCGCAGTTTGAGCTGGAGCCCTCTTGGAGCAGCTCATCAGAGCTGGCAGCAGTGTCGCTCTGGGGAACTAACTCAGCCACCCATTGCACTAGCCTGTTGGATCTGGCTCTCTCTTGAGCCATCCCATCTCTGGGTAGGGGTTTAGCATACGTAATGACTAACTGTTACTGAGACACGTCTCAAATTATGTTTCCTGCTTCAACAGCTACTGTAGCTCACTTGATACACAGTATCCCCTAAAGCCCCCAAACGCCCACCATTGTGCACCATGTCACATTAGCTTATTAAGGGAGCATTGAACTGGTTCATTATTTCTAGTTTAATTTTTTACCCATTATGTTTCCAGCTACTGTGTAGGGAACTGGACTGTACACATTTGTATCAAACGGCTTAGAAAGCCATAGCAGTGTCATCAGTGAAATGAAGCTTTAAGCTCTATTGCTGAGAAAACATCTATTTTAGACCCTATCATCTATTCCAGGAAGATCAACTAAAATTAGTCAAACCGTGAAGTCAGTGTGTAATTATAAAATGGGATTGATGCCAGAGAGGTTGATACCTTACAGAGGGTTCCCATTATACTTAACTTGGGAGTTGCTGCCCTGCCAAAAATAATAATAAAAAAAAAAATCCAACTACACATTCATTTTAAAGTCAGGTCTAACTTTAATTAAATACTGCAGCTGAATATACAGTAGCTTTCAAACTATTAGTTATTGCTGTACATTGGAAGAGCCCTGGACTAAGCTCACCGTTCCATATCTAGTCTGTCAGGGGCAGGTAAAAAAATGCCTAAAGTGCATTAAGGTAAATAAAGCAGTTAATCTATTTTTTCCTCCCAAGTGGCCCAAGCCCTATGTGATGAAGTGGGGAACTGGCTGGCTGGCAACTTCAGAGAAGACAGCAGAATTTTAAGTACATCCTTTAGCCTCTCATACTTTCACATAGTGTGTACACAGAAAGTTCACTGTAGTCACTGCTTTTTCGTAATGGTTGACGCTATTTACACTGGTCTAAATAAGAAGTAAAATATTTGGCATCACATGGATTGTGATGATATCCTGCATCAGTACTGGAATGAAGCCCAGCAGTTCTGTCCACAGTTCACTACAGGTTTTTGTACTGGCAATTCAGACCTGCAAGCGAAAGCTGTTACATATTTGACCAATAAAATACTGCTGAAGATTCATAATATCTGAATTAAAAGGGGAGCCAGATCAATACTTAAATGAGAGACCTTTTGTGGTACTTAGGTGCACATTGGAAGCAGAGATGACAAGTGAAAAGTAACACTCTTCTCTGGGTCAGTGGCATGGCCCCCAGCATGGTGTTTTCGGATAAGATGTAAACCTGGCTATCAGAAAAGAAACTGACACTTTTCATAACAATAGGCAAACCAACCCAACAGTTCTGAACAAATTTCAGCTTTGATCATTGCATCCAACTGCGGAAGCAGAGAAAGAACTGACAGGAAGGGGATGCAATACATGACAGTTCATTAGCAAGAGTCAGGCTAACTGTAACCCTAATAACGCGAGATTTGTAGAAGCGAGGAATGTGTGAGGCGAGTGAGAAAGAACTGTATGAGAAGTTGTTGCGACCTTGTGTAGATAATATGGAATGTAGACTAAGAGTCTACATTAGTGAGCAAAACAAAATATCAGAATGACCTATGTATAAACAAAATGCAGCTGTTGCTCATTATTGTCTGTAACAAAAGGTATAAATGCTTGCTGTAATTGTTTACCTGTTGAGAGACCTGTTTAGCTCTCTCACGCTACGCAATTGCTTGAGAAATTAAAGTATCTGACTTGCTGTACCCAAACAAAAAGTGAGAATTCTTATTCTCCAACACAGCCTTCCAAAATCCCCCCTGCATTTCAGCTGGATATAGTATTGACTTCCTGTCTTGAACCATTACCTAGTATCGTGTGCTATTAAACAGCAGTTTCATTCAGCCTCGGCAGTAGCTGAATTCCATTGGTAAATGCAGTCGTCCTTATATATCTTACCTTCCTCACCAAGATGTCTGAGGGCTTAACTAAACTGATATTTGCAAAGCACTATGTGCTGACTTGGGGAAGGATCCCATCGAGCTGCTCAGTATTAAAAGTGAGGCTGGAGGTGGGGAGAGTTTTCACCCAGCTGTAGTGTATCTTAAAAAGGATCTGCCCCTTGCAAGAGGAGTAATGGCTGAATAACTCGATTTAATACAAAAGTACAGAGTTCAACTGTAAAAGGCTAAACCTAATCTTTCCTCTACCTAATTTCTCCAGAATGTCCCTTTTTTTTAAATCTTGAATTTTTTCCTATAACCAGTATATACAACATTTTTAATAAGCCTGCTTCCGGCAATGGGCAGTAGGCTTGTCCTAAATCCACTGAGATCTCTACTCACAGGGTGCCGTTTTCTGCCAATCCTCCCATGTAGATTCTGGAATACGCCATCATTATCCAAACAGCAAAATTCACACACACAAAGTTTTAACAATTCCCTGCTTTCTGGATTTCATGATGCATCATTTAGGAATGGCTCATTAGCCCTTGCTCTAATAGTTATCTAATGCAGGTGTGTGGTGCCAGCAGATTGCCGGTCCCAGCATGCTCTGAGCCATCTTGGTCCAAGTAGGCTGGCACTTTGGCATTCAGGCTGGACCATTACTTGCTGGGACCTATGCACTTTGCGAGTTACATTTTGCTCTCATCTTACACTGGCAGGTGCATCCTCCACACTCCTGACAAGTTGCCAATGTGATCTTAAGCTGAGGAAGTTTTAGGCACTCCTGTTTTAAAGATGTCAACTTCCCCCCTCAATTTCTCTGTCCACGTTTGTGCAAAAGATGCAGGCTGTCTCTCTGTCTTCACCCCAGAGTGGTGTGTGTATGCAGATGTTGACTGCTGAGTTTGTGTTTTTCCACTGCTCACCCTCATGCAAAGATATCTGTCCCTTTTGCAGGGAGCTGCTGGAAGAGAGCGGATTGACCGTGGACAACTTGCAGAAGATTGGTCAGATCACCTTTGAGTTTGTAGGTAACTCTGAGCTCATGGAAGTCCACATCTTCCGGACAGACAGCTTTCATGGAGAGCCAACAGAAAGTGATGGTAGGAGCACAGGGCAAGTGGCAGCACAAAGATTTGTTTGCCCTTATTTCCTAATACTTAAAAGCATATGTGGAGAAGGGGTGTTGCTGGTCCCATACTTACGTGGGCCTCTGATGCACATTGAAATTCTCCCCACCCTCAATATTAGTTTTGGACTCTCAGCCCTCATTCTCCAGAACAGGGCTTGGGCCACTTGGGGGGGAAAAAATAGATTAACTGCTTTATTTACCTTAATGCACTTCAGGCATTTTTTTTTTTTTTTTTTTTTTTTTTTTTTTTTTTACCAGAAGCGTCCTGCTAGCATTTACTAGAAAGCGGGTGGTGGCTGAGTAGGGCTGTGTTGTCTGAGTAACATTAGCAGCCCATTGCCTCCCTGAGTCCTGCTTCTTCCTCTGGACAATTTCCCCCTACAATCCCTCCATAAGGAAGCCAGCAAGCTGTGCAAGCCCCTATGGATCATAGTTGTTGGAAGTGCTTTCCTTCCCTCCTAGGACACCCAGCATCAAAACAAAAGAGCAGTGAAATAAGCTTACCCAAACCTCTTTATTCTTCCTATTTTAGAAATGCGTCCGCAGTGGTTTCAACTGGATCAAGTGCCTTTCAGTCACATGTGGCCAGATGATGTCTACTGGTTCCCCCTACTGCTCCAAAAGAAGTCGTTCCAGGGCTATTTTAAGTTCCAGGGGCTAGACACTATTCTGGAGTACACGCTGAGACAAGTGGAGGAGGTTTAAGAGGAAACAGCAGCATTCCGCCCTCACCAAATACATCATTGCCCATATTGGGACAGGCCCAATTACTATGGCATGTTAACACCTATTAGGTGTTAACATGCCATAGTAGTGGCCACTTTATGCAATGCTCTCCTTTCTCAGCAGAGGAGACTTATCTACTGGATGGGTGGAGGAGAAAAAGTGGCTTTTCTCTTGAGGGAGAACAAAAGACAGCAGTTCTTGTGCTGGGGCAGTTCCAAGGTGTGGGGTGTTTCAGTTATGGCTTGGTAATGACTCCCATAATTCAATGGTATCCCTTCTCCTTTAACAGTTAGATCAATAATCTGTTCCTTCTCAGATGGCCCTCTTTTACATTAAAATACTAAAATGAATATAGCATTCACGGTCTGATTCATGTTCCAGGGAAGTGACAAGATGATTTCTGAAAGGCCCTTAAAAATAGTCCAGAAGCAGGAGACCTGCCCCCAGGCAGCCTAGAGACTGGAGTGTAATAGTTAACCACTTTCTTCACAGACTACAGCACTGGAACTAGCACTCCCCTTAATCCTCTTCCCCACCCCATCCTACAAACTGGGACAGTGTGTTGCTTCCTCTTATTCAGGGCCAGCTGAGGGTGGAGCATTTTGGGGAGGCTGGGCATGGAACTGTGCATGGCTCTAGTTTTTTTCCTCTCAAAGCAGCAGGAGGTTGTGGCAATGGGTAAAATAAAGCAATGTGGTTGCATAGCATTGCTTAGGCCCTGCCCACGTTCTCGTTTCTCTTAACCTTAACTATTCATTCACTGTTTAAATGGTTATTAACTGTCCCTCCTGCTCAGCTGTTCATGCTGACAAGTGAACAAGTGCTATAAAGCTCAGAACCTTCAGCAGGGGCTTTCTAATAGGTTTCACCCCAGGACAGCAGCAGGGGAGCCGGACAGGGCTGGGGTCTGCTCCCAACTCAGCATGCAAGGCAAGGAGTTTAATCAGTCCATACCAGCAATAATAAAGCCACTCTTAACTTCTTATACAAGTTTTTTTTTTTGTCTTACAAATACATAGTTTTTAAACACATTGGAGATAGAATCTTGGAATGTAATATAATCTGTAAACATTTCCAGTCTATCAGCTGTAGTAATAGTTTTCTAATTCCTGCAGTTTGATAAAGTGCTTCATACATAAGACTATTTGAGCAAAGCAAAGATACAGGATTTTCCCAAGCAGGTAAAATTCACATCCTCCAACCAAGCCTGCCTCTTCCTATCTCCGTCCAGCTGCTCTGAATAGTCTGTACTAGTCAAAGTGCCATTCCTCATGCACGTGGCAAGCCTGGGCTTGAAGGCAAAGGATAAGTTAGTGCCTTGTACCCCTGCCATTCATTCTGTATTACAAACACTCGATTCCCTCTGATACTATTGCAGAGACCAGTATTTTGAATTCTGTCCTCACTTGAGCTGCTGCTTCATCTTTCAGTAAAGTCACAGTCTTGAACTTGTGCAGCTAGCCTGTTACAAATTCAGCAGTGACTTCCATGGGTGATCAAAAAGGAAGAGCAGCTGGAGCAGAGACAAGAAGAAAGCAAGGCACTGTTTAAACGTAGTGATCCCATCAGCAAGTCACAGGTAAGGGGGGCGAGGGGGGAAGAGATTGATATTTTGGAAAGTTTCCCCATCTGTAAACCCTTCTGTGCAGCTGGTCAGAGTGGGCACCGCCTGTTGTGCCCTTCCGATTAGAAACAGCGATGGCAATAGGAAAGGCAGGCTACATGGCTCTTTTGGTGGAAAGGAAACTAATTTCTGTACTGAAGAGTCAGGTTCTCCTCTCCGGCTTCATACTCATCTACAGACCTGGCTTCTTCAAGACATTCTGGTGCAGAGACACTTGCACTGAAAATTATAAGTCTGGATGCCTTATCTACAAAGTCACATCGCAAACGGGTGGAAGCCCCCATGAGGTCAATATGTGCAGAGAAAGCTTCCATTCAGAAAGGCACATTAACTCTTTGGTGCTAGAGCTTACAGCAGCAGCAGGTCTTGGCTAACTGGCATGCCCTGTTGAACTCATTTCCTGTTGTGCTTAACATCAATTCAAAACTAATTCCAGTTATCAGAAAATTTGGCAAGCTAATGGCCTACCAGCTCTGGTATTGGGAACTGCTTATTCAATGCATTATGTTTTGTTTTCACTATTTCTGTTCGTTAGTCTGAACATAGCATGGACCATGGAAGCAGCTGGTTCTCCTTCCTCTACATTGCATATGGCGCATAGAGAACTGAAGTCAGTTGGACTTTTCTACCCTGCACTCTTCCACAGCAGAGAAGTTGAAATAGACACTATCTCTGCAAACTGCATTGACCCTAAACTGAGAGGAGAATACAAGTGCAGAAGCCCCTTCTCTGCTGCTGGAAGTAGTCATGCCACCACCATTTGGATTTCAGACCAGAATGGCTAAGTCTATAAAAACAGGTTTGCAAGTTAAAGCTTGAATGAACCACAGTATGAGAGGAAGATGCTCCACAGAGGGAGTAGTAACCAGGGCAGTCGCCCAGGATGTGGCATCGGCTGTGTCAGGTATATGAACACGAGGCACTCATTCTCTCTTGAAAGCTGCCCAAAACAGCAGATGTTGTTGAACGGCAACTGCAGTCCTCAATGAAGCAGTGTATGCTCATCCCTGTGTTCATTCAGGACAAGGCGACTGCACGAATGGATGTATTCTCACTCAGAGCCACTCCAATGAAACATTTCTTTTTAAGATAGGTTAAGCCTGTGACATATATAAAGCTGATTATCCTACTGAATTCCACAGGCAGAGCCCGAAAGCGCTGCTGCTTAAACAGCAATGAGCAGTTATCCCTTGGACAGCTAACTATTTAATATGTGCTTAAGAGTTTAGAAATAGTTGTTACACTTTCAGGCTTTTTACAACTGTGAACAGGGCAAAGTTTCTTTCAAATAGAGCCAACTCTTTGCTATGCTGACGATCACCCTCTATCAGACAACTGATACAGGCGATGCAGCTCCCCATTTGATTATATGGGAGATCCAAACGTTTCCAAGACAATGTACAGTATTTTCTTATTTTGATTATTTGTTTAACTTAACAGTAGACAAACTACTGTGATTACAATAAAAAAAAAAAAAAAAAAAAAGGATTTATGCTGGGGGCACAGGAGCTGGGGTTGACCACAACCAGGCAACACATTTTTAAAAGCATTGATACTGTCTGCACTAGTGTTTAAAATCACATTAAAATGTAATGTAAGCTAACATAAAGCAACCTATCTTCCTAGTGTAAACAAGGTCAAATGGAGAAATGTTTCCTGTCTACCACTCAGGATGGTGGTTTATTATTACACTGTACATATACATTTATGGTCTTTGCAATTTGTCCTGGTTTGTGAATAGAATCTCTTCTGTATTGCTTTGTATTCTCTGCCAAAGATTCACTAGCACGTGTCTCAGGCTCTTGCAAAGCACGGTAGATTAGTTGCAAGGGAAACATTTTGAGCAAGCATTAGAAAGAGTTAGCACTTAAGCTGCTAACACGCAACAAGCAATGCAGTCTGGGTAAGACCTGTTTTTACATTCACCCCTTTAAGAGTGTCAAAAGCCGCAGCTCTCCCTAGTCCCAGCACCAAGAAATCGACCCACACCGGGCACATTTACACTGCATTAATAGAGTGTGGCTGCAGTTCACATAGCTAGTTTAATCAAGCTAGCTTGTATGTGAGTAGGAGTGAAGCAAGAGCAGCATTGGTTTCAGCATGGGCTAGTCATCCAAGTAATTACCTGGGTTCTGGGCACATTTATAGCGCTGAATTGTGCACTGCCAGGGCTTCACTGCTCCCAGTAGCTGAGCTAGCTAGAGTAAAGCGAGCTTGGCTATGCCTACACATGCTGTAGTCACATCTGATGATTGCAGTGTAGACAAACTTAGTGTCCTATTTAGGACAATCTAGTGTAGCCCCTGTCCCACAGTGGTGATTTCTCAAAGATGGAAGGGTCCTGCCTGTCCCAGACACCAGAACACTGATTAGCTTATTGACATATGTCAAGTAACTTTGGTTATTTCAATCATAGTTCCTCTTGCAGCAGAAACTAGCCAACACTATATACAAGAATCAGAATTCTAGAAGTTGAAGATATCCCCCTTTAATGGGCAAGTTACCTAGAATAGGGAAATAATTATGGTCCAAATTTGATAGCTCATTCTTCCTAGTCAGTGTGTTTCCTTTTCACTCTCTTGAAGCTTATTGCCTCCTTCACCTCAAGGCCTTTGTCTTCATCTTCAAGAGACAATGATCATGGTGGTACTGCCAAAAAAGAGTAGCAGCATCACCACGATAAATACTGACTCTTGCTGATGAACTGAACATTTTCAGTCCTGTCTTGGTTATGTAACAATTGATAGTAGATCAGAGGGAACATCAGCCTTAGCCAGTTCGGGCTCTTACAGGCAGCCGTCCTCTGAGGATACCAGCGTGTAACAGACACCCAGGAGTGAAGACTCCAGCTCTTCCCAGGAAAGTTGATCACCCCAGAACTGCCCTGCTTCAACAGTATGAAAAGTTATCCCTTTCTAAGGGGTGTATCGTAGTTTCAATCAGCTATTTTCTACACATGTGACTGGCAGACTCCCGTAAGAAATGCTGTTCAGCAAGGTCATCTTTGGCCACACATTACCACTCATGAGCAAATATGCCCTGTGACATGAGTTCAACTCCCACACTGGGAAACATCACATCCAGCACTGACCCACCCAGCAGAGCTAGAGAGCCAACCAGAAGTTTTCCCGTTTTGCATGTGGATCTAGCAATATGAAATCAAACACCTAACCAATGAACCTGGGAAGAAAGGGAGGCTAGCCTTCAGCTCTCCTTACCCACATATGGCTCTAGGTTGGGCCCCAAGCTTAAATAGCAAGGAATGCTTCAGACATCCTGTGTGACTCAGCACTTTACACATTGGCCAGTATCTGTGTTGATAGCTGTAAGAGGGTAGTTAGTATGAGCAGCATGAGACTTCAGCAACAGCTGAACTGCAGCATGTGATGTACCAAGCCACTTCCAGTCCTTAGGCAGAGGGCCTCTGGGGCAATGAATCTCAGTCGTGCCCCAAGGCACTTCAAAATAAAGAACAAAAATCAGGAGATTGTCTCTCTCTTTCTCTGTATGTGCTTCGGTTTCCAGTCTGTCCATAAGTCAGAGAGCAGCTCAAAGCAGCAATATAAAAATAGCTGTTTGGAGGATTCCTTTTAATATCTGGAGATAGAGGTCACACCCCTCTCTTGACCACACTTTGACTTGGTCAGTGTCAGATCTCAGAGCATTAATTGGCAAAGAAGTTGCCCTCTGGGGGTGACAATGGTGGTGTTGGCATGTTGTGGGGTCCCACAAACAGGCAGCTCAACTTTGGCTTCAGTTCATTCCAAACTTTACTCATCTAGAGGAAAGAAAGCAAAACAGCTTGGTGGGTCATCACTTTGTCACACAGCACACTCAAAGGTCTGAGTTCATGGTAGCACTATGCTGTGTTGGAGGTTGGTCAAAAGCCAATGCATTTGCAGAAATGTTATATGGAAAACCAGTAAGTCCAGAGCACCTCTCCATCAAGCTGGTGCTTTAATGCAGCTCTCTGAAGATCCTGTCATCCTTACCAAAATAGGCAGGCAGGGAAGAGACAGAGATTTGAAGGCTTGGTTAGAGCCCTCCACTGAAACTGTCTCCCCCAACGCACATTTCCATGAAGCAATGCATGGAAAGAAGTCTGAACCTAGGAAATGCTGAATGATTTATTTAAACACATAACAAGGCAACCTGTTAGAGCGGGGGGGCAGAAGGGGGAAAACTTTTTGGCCTGAGGGCCACATCTGGGTATGGAAATTGTATGGCAGGCCATGAACGAAGAGCTGTGATGACAATGCTTTTTTTTAATCCGAAAAGACACCCTGTGCCAGGATATAGCCACAGGTGGGTCTGGGTGGGCTGTGGTGTGTACACACACACACACACACTCTCTCTCTCTCTGGCAGGGGTCCACCTCATCACTTGCCCCACTCCGCCACCAGTGCTCCAACCGATGAGCGGGGTCAGGGGCTTGCCCCACTCCCCCTGCCCGCCCTCCTGCTGGGGAGCAGGATCAGGGCGCCAGAGCGGAGCAAGCCCCAAACTCCACTCCCTGGCCGGAGTGGGGAAATGAAGCTCAAGGGCCAGATTAAAAGCTCTGATGGGCCAGATGCGGCCCACGGGCCGTAGTTTGTCCACCATTGTGTTAGGTCCTTTTTCTTGCTATATAATTTCTGTTTAACACAAGGCAAAAAAGCAAATCCATCTAGCAAATATACAACATCCACAATTGAATAACCCAGCATTCCACAGATAATTATCTCAGACAGCTCCAAAGCTTCACCCTGGGAAGTGCGGGGACTGGAAAAAATACACATACACACTTATACTTCCCCTGGGTTTGTCAGCACCACCTTCCCAAGGACAGCCCCACTCTTTGAGAAAGAGGGAAAAACAAACAGCTCAAATACATATTTTCAACTGGGTAAAGGGAGGCAAGATGACTGAAGAACTTACCTCTTTATGGCCCTGGATCTGGGAGTTGACAAAGGCTCCCAAGATGTGGGAAGTGAGAGGCAGGTAGATATGGATTAGCTGTGTCTCCTGGTGCAGGCAGTACAAAGAAAAGTAATTCCGCAGCTCCATGGTCATGATTGCATTCTCTTGCTGAGACACAAAAAACCCAGTTAACCTCATTGCCCAGAAGGGTGATGCAAGGGTCGCAGAAGAAATGCATCATCCTCAGTGTCCACTCACACCAGCAGAACACAAGTTCTCCTCTCTACCCTGTAACTCAAGCACTTACCAAAAATCAAAAAAACGCAGTCCTGTGCCCATTTTGCTTGGCAGCAACTGGAGAAGTCACATAGCAAGCACTTTCCACCATGCAGACCGTGCATTTATGCACCTCCTACAGGCAGCTATATTGGACCACCTTGTTTTTGATACCAAACAGTAAGTGTTCAGTAGAACAAATGCAAATTCCTTACAGCACAGCAATTAATTTGAATAAGACTAAGATCTATGGGTGACCCTTTCTGCCTGTTCCAAAAGCACTGATAAGCCACATTATGGCAGTATTAGGAAGAGGTTTCCATCCAACACACATGCTACCCATCACTCCCACATACACAGAAACATCTGCCCTACCTCCACAATTCGTGACTCCAGCTGTTCCACGGACTCTGGCTCCTTGTTCTGCACAGTGGCACTCATCATCTGCTTCTTCATCATGCTGTACTTGTGCAAAGCTCGCTGGTGTTTGTGCAGTACTCCCTTCTCATGCCTCTCACATAGATCCTTCAGGAAGAAGGGAAACAACTAGTACTCACCCCATACCAGAGCCTAGATACAGGAACGCGGGCCATGGAAGAGGGGAGAAGAGAACGTGCACATCTGGGAGGTACACAGCTGAGGGCATGAAAGGTGTCCCATGAAATTTCTAAACTGTGGAGTATTTAAAATAAAGCCTTTTTTTTTTTTTTAAATGAGAACCAGAACTGCTCCGAGCCAAAACAGAGGGTACAGCAGGTGATCTGAAGCTGCATCTCTGTCAATGTGCCTGGAACTTTACCAACACCGAACTTCCTATCTGGGTATCCCTTTTCAATATTAAACATCGCTAATTAACCTCTTGTTAGCTTCCAGTGCCCTGCTATTCCAATCCTGGACAGGGCCCCTCTTCAGGAAGGCTGCCAACTGTGTTGAACTGTATTTAGCTGCTTTTTGCAGGGTGTCCCTGAAGGAGTAGGCTGAGATCGTAAAACTCATTTCACTTGTAACTGAACTAATGTCTTCACATGTAAAAGGCAGGTCCACTAATTCATTCTCTTTCCCTGCCCCCAAAATAGCTGACTTATGAAAAAGATTAGCGGATTCCTACAAGTGAAGCAGATGGATATCTTCAACTCTTTGCAAGGTCTGGTGTCCATAAAACTTTTCATAAGCCAAGAGCAGATCGGTAACATTTCAGAGCTAGCCAAGGAAGAATCACTCCCCTCACTCTACATGATGCCAGTTTACCTCTGAACTGACTGTCCAGCCAGTTTTCCATTCCATAGAGCGTTACACCCTCTAAAAAGCACAAAACTGTTCTAAACAACTGTCTCACTGGCAGAGAAACAGCAGCACTCACTTTATAGGACTGGAGTAAATCCAGGAAAAGGTTCAGCTTCTCCACCACATCACTCTCTTCCTGTTTTCCCTAGAAAACAAGAGACAAGTACATTTCATATAAGCCTGGCAAGAGCTCACATCACAGCTCCTCAAACCCACTCAGTATGTTGACCCTCCCCAGGAATCTCCAGGGCACACCAGCCATTACATAGCTACATCAAGCAGCTCTCACAGTGGGACTGGAGATCTTAAGCTTGGACACCAGGATGAACACAGAACTAACTGGAATAGAAACAGCATTCGGATTGCCTGATCACTGCAACAAGAAGTTGGCATCATGAGTCCTCTGAGGTTTTCCATGCAGCTCTGTCTGGAACCCCTGCACTCATAGAATCCACTAGGATTTCATCATCCCTCCTTAAGACACACTTATTCCAGGTGACCTGGAAAGGTAAGCACTTCCTCCTTAGAAGACTTAATGAAACAAAAAGCAGAGCTGACAAGACACCAGCTAAACTTCAGCACTTGCTTGTTTGTTTCTTATGCCCCTTTTCCCTTCCTATGTCTGGGTCACAAATGTGGCTCTCTAGAACTTAGGCTCCTTGGTGCAGGAAACTGGTTTTATTTATCTGTAAAGCACCCAGAACATCTTTAGCAGCATGAAGTGATGGTTGCAGTGAAGAGAAACTATCACTCGTCTTTTTGGATTGTCATGTGCTCGTGTTATTTGTCATCACATTATGCTGTTTCAACAGCAATAAGACCTCTTGTGTTCTGTCGGAATGAGTTTCATGTAGTGTTTAACAAGTGGTGAACGTCACAACTGGATACAGAAACAGGTTTTGCTGGACTATATTCACCATATGATCTTAGCCAGGCAGAGTGCAGGATTCTTGGACAGCTTGGGACAGTCACTATTTACTTTATTCTTTAAACCTTTTTAAAAAGGCTCCCCCCACACTTTTCCCCTCCTCATTTAACACCTTTGAGTTTTTTAATTCCACCAGTCAGAACATGTAGCCCAGTAGCATATCTGGCCAGTTGGACATGGCTTTAGACTAATGCCTGCATAGCTGCTAAGAAAGGGAGAGTAATTTCTTGGGCACCCATGCCTAGAAGGCCTTTGAATCAAGAGGCGACACTAGGCAAAAAACATCTCTCAATGCAGCAATTGTGATTATATAGGAGAAGCAAATGGCAGAGGAACTCACCTGCTGTACAGCCTTATCGGCCAACAGCGCAAATTCGACAGACAAGCCTTTCAAGGCCTGTTTCAGAGTCCCCCACGTGCTATTGTTCAGAGCAGCCCAGGAGGGAAGTGGTGTCGTGTCTGAGCCCAAAGCACTGGCAGAGGAAAGAAGAGGCAGTGAGTAAGATCCCACTAAGCAGCTAGGTTGGTCTGATGATTTACCCATCCCAGCAGTTACTGGAAGTTTCCCCCTCTCAAAACTCACTAGTAGGCTCTGGGAAAAGAGAGTCCCCTAGGAATCAGGTGGCAATAAGTTTATACCTACTCCCTAAGAAGGTCAAGTTAGCAGCAAAGTGCAGTGATAGCAGGTTGGGATATGTATATGTGGGTGAGTGTATGCACACACAAATTAGAGAAAATGAAAAGAACTGTGCACTAGCAAGCCCGTTAGTGTTTTCAATTTAAAACAAAAATGGGGAGTGTGTGAACATATGCAGCACGTAAAAGGATATCACACACACCCATGTACTTGGGGACTGCACCATTTCATGCAAGTGTAAATCAGATGGAGAATGTCAATGCTGTTTTCTCTCCCTCACCCTGGGGAACACACCCACTATGTTTTCTTCTCTCTGCAACAGGAAAAAGTGAACCTGGTTTGTGCCATGCGTCTTCAGAAGTACATGCCCCATAGACATTCTACTGGTACATCTCTTGCTCTCTTTAAAACTCAAGACTGTTCACAGAAGTGTGCTCTAGAGGGCATCCTCACACCCTAATCTACCTTAGTTCCTTTCCAAATATGAGAAGATCTGAGGCATTATCAATGGCTCGGGAAGCTATTCTTTCTGCACGGTCCCGCAGTTTGTAGAAGCTGTTGTAGATGTTTCGGATAAGCTCTCGACTGGCAGCAAACTGGGCCTGGATGTCGGCGGGGAGGAAGTCCTGAGGCAGCAAAAGAAAGCTTAGTAATGGACTCCGTTGCATGATAAGTCACAAAGAGAGAGATCAGGAGTAGTAACCTGGTGATACCGAAAATGGTTTTATGCTCTGAGAGGAGCCATTGAAAATGGCATTATGATGTTCCAGGCCTATCAGTGACTCCAGCCCTGCAAACTCAACCAGGTATTACAAGCTGAGTTGAGCTGCTTCGGGCTTGTACCTCATCAGTAAAAGATTGTGCAACCAGAGCTTAGTTAACAATTCCACTCGTGACGCATGGGCCACAATAAGATCCACCTCAGTCTCCCATAGCTGGGTTTGCTCTGCAGAGCTAACATCAGTAAAAGTTGGAATAGTCCCTAGTGTCAAGCACTGTGAATAATACACACAGAGGGGGCAGGACTGCTGAATAATAACGGGACCATCTTTATTATTTATTTGTATTGCGATAGCACCTAGGAGCCCCTGTCACAGACCAGAGCCCCATTATGCTAGGTGCTGTAAAGGCCTCTTTTTTTTTTTTTTAAACCCATAAGCAACATTTAACCCTTCACTCGCTGCTTTATTTTCCCCTCACCCCAGGCTGAACTTCCACAAAAGCAAGCAACTCAGGGGAGCAGTGATGTCAGGTTCAGCAAGCATGATACACAACTAGGGTACAGCAGCCTTCCCCAAACAAACAAACAAAGGTGAGATTCATAGCTTCTCTCATAGACAGAGAGGGATTATGACATAAAGGAATAGCAAGCGACAGGATGAACTTTCAAACTATGTGCATTTGGACAAAGACTTCTCTCATACTAATTTTGTACCATTTTACTAAGCAGACCCAGGCTGGACATTCTAGGCCTAGAAATAACCAACTATATGTTTTGTGATGAAGAAAACAGAAGATCAAGTCAAAAGAAGGTCCCTTACAGTTCTCTGTGGAAATTGTTCCTTTTCTCTTCAACTACAGCCCCTCTCTTTTACCCAACAGATACAAGA
Source organism: Trachemys scripta elegans (assembly GCF_013100865.1). Taxonomy (NCBI): domain Eukaryota; kingdom Metazoa; phylum Chordata; order Testudines; family Emydidae; genus Trachemys; species Trachemys scripta. The sequence goes on along the minus strand of NC_048307.1, from coordinate 11,179,587 downwards.
CCTTGTGAACATGGGCTACCGGGATTAAGATTGCAATTATGCACCATAAAGAAAAATACCTTGGCCCGGGGGGCTAGTTGGCAAGTCATGAACTCGTCTCCCACTCCTTGGACCAACTCCCTCAGCTTGTTCTGCACATCCTGGAAAAGCAAAAGAAACGATTAAACCAATCAATTCAACCCATCTGGCAATTCCCACAGTGACAATGAAAGGCAATTTCAATCCTGTTAAAACCTGGGCCTTCTCATGCACTAAAGCAACAATCCACAGTTGATGGTTGCTTTTATTACACACGGAAAGGGTCCACCTTTTCATGGCATTTAACCCTTCCTCCTGGAGGGAAAAATCAACCTCTCATGCCAAAGCGGCAGAGAAAAAAGTGATTCCATATACTGAACCCATTTGTAATCCCTGACCCATCTCTCTCTATGAATTTCCAACTCCTGTATCACCCTCTTCCCCTAAAATTTAAATACATACAAATGTTAACCCTCCACCTCAAATGCTGCATTCGTCTGAGGAGAAAGTTCTTCCTGTGCTAAAAGTCTGCATTAGGAGACTGAGAAGTCCTAGAACAACGTTTCTTAGCTCTCCACTGGTCAAATACCTTTCTGGGGAGTATCAGAGATAAGGAGTGGTGTGACATATATTGCCACAGGAAAGAGCACTATTTTCATGAGATCATGCCTACAGCATTGCAGAGATGACACATCTCACTGTCCAGTAGCAGAAGTACCTAGTGTGGACGATATGCTCCACTAGCCCCTAGTAGCCAGGATCACAATTGTGGGGATTACAAACGTGCAGGCAATAGGCAGCTCTAAACTTGGTAACTGTTTCCCAGTGCACAGGAGGATATGCAAACACGTGGCATCATCAACAAATACTCACCGAGCCACTAAAGGAGAGAAAGAGCTTCAGGAGCACATCTTCTGAGAAAGGGGGATGTCGAGCCACCAGATTAATGAAACGCTTCAGAGCCCGCCGCCTAGACTCTATGAATTCTCGGTCAGCTACAGGAGGGAACACTACATTAGTGTTAATGCATTAGGCATTGCAACAGGCTCAGAAAGAGGGAAAGGCAGCATCAAGTCCAACTGCTCCCTTGCATTTACATCTGCAGCAAAACCCAAGAACAGTACTACTTGTGCCTTCTGGCAGCTCCATGCAACAGGTCTGCTGGGTTCACTGGTCTAACCATTGGATTAGCAGAACACTGCAAACCCCCACTCCCTCAAATGGTTTGTTACAGCTTGTCTTAAGTTCCGCAAGCCCTTCTGCACCTATTTACCTCAACAGGACTACCCGGGTGAGTCAAGTTAAGCACATGAGAATTTGCAGGATTGGAGCCTTAGATTGCAAGCTCTTGTGTACAGGGAAGCTATGTCTACACTAGCACTTTGTCAGTCAGGGGTGTAAAAAAAAAAAAAAAACAAAAAAAAAAACACCACACTCCTGACCGACATTAAGTTTCACCAACAGAAGCACCAATGTGGACAGCACTATGCTGGTGAGAGAGCAACTCTCGCTGACATAGCTACTGCAGCTCGTTGGGGGTGGTTTAATTATGCTGACAGGAAAGCTCTCTCCCGACGGCATAGGGCGGCGACATGGGAGATCTTACAGTAGCGCAATTGCAGCCACTGCAAGGTCTATAGTGTAGACATAGCCGGAGCTTCTCTTCCTTTATTTTTATGCTGCATCTGGCACAATGGGATTCTTATCCTGTGTGGAGCATCTGGGCACTACTGCAATACAGATCATTTTTATAAGCACCAGCTACAAATTCTGGTCCAACAACAAGTAAATCATCCCAGTTCTTTAATAGATGACGTGCAAAGCAAAATTAATATTTGTACCCTTTTTTGCTCCTTTATGTTGTGGAAAGATGGCTTCAAAATATTTTCCCCAGAAGTTCCCTTGCCCCATACATTGTTTGGGTTGGGATTTTTTTCTTTGTTTTGGTTTGTTGTTGTTAATTTGTTTTTTGTTTTGTTAAAACTGGTTTTCCTCTTTTCTATGGAAGACTTTGCTGAGACCTTTGGAGGACAATTCACAATAAACTAAACCCTAAGGTGCAGTTCTCCTAGATCCTAATTGTCAGGCTACAAGAAGTTCAGCAACTCATCCTCCCAGAAATGGGAGGGGCTCAGATTTCAGACTATTGTCATGTCCTTATCCAAGTAATTCAAACATCATGCTAAAGTCTTCCAGGAAGAAGTGAAGGCCAGAGCTGATATTTGTAAAGTTAAACAAAAACAAAACAAAAAAGTAGCAGCTCTTTGTTTTTTTAAGGGAGAAGAAAGGGTTGCAAAGAAAACCATGCCGCCTTCTAAGTACACAAATAGCCTAGAGACCCCCCCCCCCCACACACAGCTTATTAGAATTGTCCCTGGCAACATTTTCACATCATAAAGGGACAAGTGAGGGGCATCACAGCCTTTTGCTTCCCAGTTCACCTTTAACTTGAGTTTGTTGGCCACCAGCGGTCCCATAATGATCCTTAACTACCAAGTGATTTTCAGTTGCTTGAGTCACAAGTCCACTAAAACCTTGTGCTCTGCAATTCTGCTTTCCTGTTTTATTAATCTAACTAGACATATCCAACCACTGATAACATGCAGTGAAACAGCAATTACCAGGACGAATTTTAACAGTAGTTTTGTTTCTTGTAAAGTTTTCTAGGTCATCAGGACTTACTACCACACATGGAAAGACAAACTCAAGTCAAAGTGCATGGAAGGGAAGGAGAGAGCGGTGAAACTCTGCTCCGTTCCAATTGCTTCCATCTAGTGGCTGCTGCCACTCCCTTTCTTTATGGCTCATACACAACCCTGGAGAGAACTAGCAACAAGGAGATTTAAAAAAAAAAAAAGGGAAAATTAAGATGGGGAAAAAAATCAGAAGGCAAATTACTTCCTAAATGTGAGATTTGTTGGACTACAGAATAGTCTCCCATGGGAAGTGATGGAAGTGCCAACATTTGGATAATTTAGAAACACACAGAATAAAGGAATGGAAGATATATAGTAGAGAATAATCCAGTACTAATATGGGGCTGGAAAACGATAACCTCGTAGATGTTTTGCGTCGCTAACTTCTATGATATCTATACTCACTGATAAATCCTCTTAAATAAAATGATCAGCAGTGAAATAGTGATGACATTCAGTATTGTTGCCATTAGTTATTGTTAGGTTTAACCGTCAACTCTCCACTAATATTAACTGGAGCAGGTCACTCTTCTCACAGGTATTGTTTCAGGCTGTAGGTCTTCAAATTCTCACAGACTGCACTGCATTAGATCATATTAATAATTATCCTTGAAACGTCAAGAGTTATATTTAAAAAAAAAAAAAAAAAAAAAACCCACACCCCTGACATCTTACATTCTGCAGAAATTGACAACACTACCAGAGTAGCTCCAGAATTATCATTCTGGCCTGTTCTGGTTCACTTTAAACCCTGCGCCAGAACCGTTCACTAATTTCTGATTCTTCTTTTTCTATGGCATAATGTGGACTCCTTAAATTAAATGAATAATTTATTGTGAAATGTTAAGCTTGGCAATATGGGCAGAAGACAAGACAGTGAAAGGCTTGTTCTTTAGCAGATAAAGCAGAAACAAAACAAAACTGTATAAAAGACTTATGTAATGTATTAAATAATAAAAATAAAACTTAAAGACAGTGTCAAGATTTCAGACTAGAGAAAAATATATCCAAAGTAGCTTTGATGTGTAGTCAAGCTTAGAGTACTTCACTATCCACAAGTACATTGTAACCATTAGAATATGAAGGAAATGATAGTCTGATTCCAAACCCATCATTAATCTTTTTAGTTTCTATTTTGACTCTACATAACTAGACAATCTGTTTTTAAAGCAGAACAAGAAAAAAGCTACTCCTGAGATAGGTGATTTTTGTAAGAGAAGAACAAGAATCTCTCTGATAGGAAGTTACCTTTTATATATGCACAGTTACTTTATTCATGTGGCCAATATTGGTATAGAAAGGTTTCCAGGGGAGATGACACAGCCTGGAGAAGCTATTTACTTCCAGTCTCTGTGCTTGTAAATAAAGGCCATAAGCTTGAACAAAGAAAAGTTGGAGTAAGCCACACTCTCACTGAGGGATGTGAACATTTTTTTTATACACTAATTTCTTTTGGAGTATTTAAACCTTTTCATATGCAAATAATTTTCCCCACTTTCCATCTCTATGGTTCTCCCACCACAGAAGAGAGAAGGGGTATCTAAAGCATCTTTCGTACTCAGAGCACTTCACAAAGCAATGTGCTACAGCACATACTGCAACTGCTTAATGGTACAGTAGCCATTCTGCACTCATCAATGTGCGTCAGGACCACCGACATTATAGCCTACTTTACTGGGGAAGAAATAGCTGAAACTCTACCCTATTCTAGGTCTATCCCTCACTCTAGGGCTAGCCTTACTCTTTTCATGAATGCCATAGGATTTTCAACTTACACCTGGAGAGTCACCAGTGGAACTTTACATTAATGTCTTATCTGAAAATGACTTCCAGCAATGCAGTGCTGGCCTCCCCAAGGTATGCACTACACCGTCAGCACTGCTTTTTGAACCAGAGGACAACAAATGCTATGGATTCTTCAAGACACGTGCATTCTTGACTGTATTCTCATGAGTACATTAATACCAGAGCCCATTCAGTCACTAGGAAGACCCAGGTTTACCTCCCAGCATTCTCTTTGGAGGAAGTGCAGGCACCATACGATATGGGAACTTCTGAAGCAGCATCTCATGGAATACCACAAAGTCATTGTATCGCCTGTACACAGAGCACTTGAAGCGCTGCAATAGAGAAAGAAACCTCACAATACTCAGTCAGGAACAATAGCAGCATTTCAGTAAAGTTAAAGCCACATGTGGGACTTAAGAGAGTGGCTGGTACATTTCTTGGATTTGCAGATCACTTGCTTTAAGCTAACAGTAAAAAAAAAAGTCACACAGAACCCTCCAGCCACCTCTCAGTTATGCACTTGGATGGCTTAATATAAATTGGATAGCTTGCTGGTGGGTTAGGTCCCTTTGGGAACAAGAGTTTCAGCAAAGGGCACATTTCAAATTCCATACACACAAAACATGGGGGCAAAGACATTTTATAAAGGAAAGGGGAGATGTTTTCTGTGGTTTACTGGAAGGAGGCGATAGATGTCCCTAAATTTGCTGTGATTCCACATAATTCCTCCTCCTCTCTTCTGCATCATACAAAGACATAAAGGAACAATACAATTGCAATGAGCACCCTATCATCATTAAGGAGCATTTCAATGCTGATGTACTCCAGTCACGATTCCAGTTCCTGGTAACATCCACCAAACCAGGTCTAATGCCAGGGGAAGCAAAATAGCTTTAAGCAAACATAATTCTCACCCCTCCAAAACCCAGCTCTTTGACCTTTGTTAGTGAGTCATGCAGCAGAATGAAGAGAAAGTGAGAATTGTTGTGGGATTCCTAAAACAGCCTGAAGTTCCTTATAACCTTAGTTTCAAGATTTTTGCATTTCTGATGTCAGGTTGCAGGAATGAACAGTGAGAACATCCAGGTTTTGGAGATTAATTTGGGTCCAAAATGAGTGATGTAGCACATAAAGAGAGCCACTCGAAAGGCACATTGACAAGTCGTTTAAAAAACACATTTGGCTGATGGAATAGCATGTTGAAAAGACTAAATGTCATCACATCTGCATCGTACACTGCTAGTTCTTATTGCAGAGCTGTGCAATTTCAGAAATAACCCAACGAGACAAATAACTGGAGCACAATGGATACAGCTCTTAGGACTTCCTCTTATCTGCTCTGCAATCAGCAGTCTGATTTGTTCTTGGAGATTTGAGCTGGTGCCCAAGCCTCTTTATGAAGAATCTCATTACACAGAAAGAGAACTGTTGGAAGAATGACGGCTCAGGGAATTGGTAATGGGATAAGAAGTCTCTCAAACCTGTGATCCAAAGGTGACTCTGGCTAAGGACAGTAGTCACTGAAAATTGCTACAACACTGTCAGACAGTTGCTTCTTTGGTGACCTGTGTGGAGTGAGCTGGTGCTCTTGGGCCAGTTCTTATGGGACGGATAGCCTCATCAAAAAAACACCCCATCACAGAAGACACTAGTGAGCAGTCTCACAAAGGGGATAAAAACTGAATTCCCTGCTTGCTCCAAAGGTGGTCCCTACAGTCAGGATTGGGGAAGTGAATTGGGAGTGGCATGGGAGAACCTGCATTGCTGCTGGCTGTGCCATATGTGCATTCATATACAGTCTAGTCTTCAAGTGAGTTTGGTAGTTACACTCTAGTCCTCAGAAGATGTCCATTCACCTTACAAAACGACAACAGTATTTGTCAGTCCCTGCTTTGGAGAGGCCCAGTATTGGAAAAGCAGAGGTTAGGATTAAGCTGCAGTGGCAAAACTGTAAAAGATACCTACATGAATGCCTGACTCAAACCAGCATCACCAATACATTGAACAGATTAAAAAAAAAAAAAAAAAAAGTATCTGGCTTTTGAATACAGGTTAAACAACTGCATGGAAACTCCTACGGGAACACGTTCTCCCACAGATACCAGTGTTCTCCCACATTACCTTGCTGGAAACTTCATACTCCACATGTTTCAGAAAGAGGCCCTTCTTCTCAGGTATAAGCTCCACCTGCACAGTGTCCTTGCTCAACAGCTCTTGTAGGGTGTGGGAGAGCAACAGCGGGTTTCCCTGGGGCGTCTGCATGAGCAGCTGTTCCGGATCCTTTGGCTCAATTACTGGAGGCTTTGCCAAGTCTAAAAGAAAGAAGAGAAAATTGCAGTTTTTGAAAGAAAAACGGAGTGAAAGAAGGAGTCTTAAAATATCCTGTTCCTCTGCTATGTCCTCTCACAGCACCTCAACACAAGTCAGAAGAGTAACCAAGGCACTCCTTCCACAAGAGGCTCTGCCCATTTAACTACCTCTCCCACTCTTAGCATACTTGGTACCGCCCTCTCCACAACACCCTGAGCATCGCCTATTACACTTAGTCATGAAGCCAGCTCTGCTTCTCTGTTACAGGCCAGATTTGTTCTGTGAATCAGCTATGAGGTCTGCATTTCCTGTCTGTGCAGCTCCCACCGCAGCAGAATCTGCCAAGCTAAGTGAATACCTAGCTCAGCACTCTTGGATCCTGTCTAGAACAAATTGTGGAAGGAAAGAAACTGTTATTTTAAACTGCAGAGTAGGAATTAATATATTACTTTCACGTCCTTAGAACAGAAGTGGGCAAACTACGGCCCGTGGGCCACATCCGGTCCGCCAATCCCCAGCCCCACTTCTGCAGCCTCAAGCGTGCTGTGCCGCCAGCGCAATGCTCTGGGCGGCCGGGCAGCGCAGTTGCAGAGCTGCGGCCTGACCCGGTGCTCCGGGCAGTACGGTAACGGGGCAGGGAGCAGGGGGGTTGGATAGAGGGCAGGGGAGTTGGGGGGAGGGTGGTCAGTGGGTGAGGGTGTGAATAGGGGTCGGGGTGGTCAGAGGGCAGGGAACAAGGGAGTTGAATGGGGGTAGGGATCAGGAAGGGGGAGTTGGATGGGGTGGTGGAGAGCAGTCAGGGGCAGGGGTTCTGGGGGTGGTCAGGGGACAGGGAGAAGGGGTGGTTGGATGTGGCAGGAGTCCCGGGGGAGCCGTCAGGGGTTGGATAGGAGGTGGGGGCCGAGCCATGCCTGGCTGTTTGGGGAGACACAGCCTCCCCTAACCGGCCCTCCAATTTTGAAAACCCGATGTGGCCCTCAGGCCAAAAAGTTTGCCCAGCCCTGCCTTAGAAAGAAAGGAGGCACTTCACTTGATAGAACTTAATTAATCTTTATGATAGTATAGTGGGGTATGTGGGAATTAATTAGCCCCATTAATAACTTTAGCACCTCCGTGCACTGAAGCTCCAGACAAGAGGCTTCTTGAATAGGGCAGCCAACTGGGCAAATTTTCACTCAGAGCAAGCTCTGGATAAGATTCCAACTTCACATATCAAGGGTCATGCATCCTAGGTGGTGCAATTCTTACAATGAAATCAAGCACCCAGCTGTGCAGCTTGGACAGACCGGTTCCCCAATAATTCTAAGCAATACAGAATGGCTCTGAAATACAGATCACCTCCCCGGGGAACAACTGAATACAGAAAGGGGGTGATAATCTGGGGTACTCCCTCACTAGACATACTGCAGCTCAGCTACACACCTTGACTTTACTGCATAATTACACATACACCTCTACCCATATATAACACTGTCCTCGGGAGCCAAAAAAATCTTACCACATTATAGGTGAAACCGTGTTAGATCGAACTTGCTTTGATCTGCCGGAGTGCACAGCCCCCCAGAGCACTGTTTTACTGCATTATGTCCAAATTCATGTTACATCGGCTCGTGTTATATCGGGGTAGAGGTGTACTATGCAACAGGTAAATTCATATAAGTGCTTCCCAGGTCATGGGAAATATAGAGATTCCTTTCCTGTTTCCAATCCCACTGTAAAGGGAAGCTATAACCATGCTATCCTTCCAAGCAGGCAGGAGCTGGACCACCTGGCTGAACTGGGCTAAACGTTTGTGAGCAGAAAAGATCTGGCTGGTTTAGGATCAATAGATGTTAACCTCCTCCAGTGACGTAACAGAGGGGCTTCAAGCAATAGCTCAACAGAAGGGTATGGAATAGGGTATAACACTAGGGTATGGAAAAGGAAATTCATTCACAGAAGGCAGAATCAAAGGTTCCTTTTTCTAACTTGAAAGCCCTGTCCTTATGATAAGGTTTTACATCCTGTTTGCTGTAAGCCCAGATAAAGCAGAAAACTAGTCCCTCTGCAATTCCACCGACACACTGCTTCAAGAGAGAGATCAGGCAGTTTGTTCAGTTTTCTGCAGATATTTGACTTTTTCTTTTTTTTTTTTTTTAGTAAAGCAAACCGAATCCAGGACAAATGACCATACCCCACAAGTCTAGTTAGTCGTCAGATTCCTGCTAATGTGACTCAAAGAAGCGAGCCTTGAAACCTCAGCATTGCTCAGGATAACAAATCACCTGGCAACTGCCTATATAATAGCTTCTAGAAGATTTACATGCCAGTAACTTGGAAGAAATCACTGCAATCTGATTTAATATTAATATTGTTTACTCCTGGATGACATTGCAACATATCTGTCCTTCCAGCCAAGAGACAGATGCTACAAAGGCTTCTACTGGACTAAGAAAGAGGGAAGGAGAGGTAGAAGACAGTGAGGTCAGGACAAAGGTAGTGAGGTAAAAGGCAGGTTCTCTAATGCAGTAGAAGAATCCTCCCCCATTTCATCTTTGATAGGGCAGCACTTTGATATGTAAATCTTTTATCAAAGGCAGTACCACTTCAGCTTCGCAATGATATTAAATGCCTTCAGTCAACAGTACCCATCAGACACAAATCATCCCATAATGTTAAAATCAATCCACAGAATTAATTCACATTCCTACAACCAGAAGAGCCCCTGAAAGAGATGATTTCTCCTTTCCTAATCCAACACCAAGAGGGATTTTAAATTACTTGGTTGCCTTCTTAGGAGATGTACAATTTGGGGCCACAGCTTCTTTCAGAGATGCTGTCTCATCAAGGAGACTAACCACTAGTTAGATCAGCTTCAGAAACTCTGAGTGTAAAAAGCTGAGTATTTCTTCTCTTTCCACACCCCACAGGTCCTCTGAGCCATCCACGCTTCTCTCCTAACCACTCTTCAGCAACTTCACCCACTTCTGACTTCAGGCCTTCTTCCATGCTGCCTCAGACATCTGGAGCAGCCCTCTGAAGCACACCAAACTCACCACCACCACCAAAAGGCTTCTGAATATCCACCTATTCCCAGGAAGCATTCTAGCAATAGTGACCATACTGGGACAGCTTAAGTTTGTTTTCTTGATTTATACCCTCTCATGCATTTAGCCTGGAAACTCCTTGGGACACGGACTGGTTTTCTATTTGGCAGAGTTCTCCCACTGCAGTATACACAGGCAGCACCATTTACATAACAAATATCCCAGAGCTTGTTCCAAATTACAGAGTAACGAGGCCTGGCACAAGGGCATGCTTTCAAGTAACTGTCTCCAGATGCAGAATACAGCATTTCAGCCCTTGTCCTAGGGTAAGTGGATTCTCCATCTCTTGATGCCTTTCTGGAAGATATCCTTTAGCCAAACACAAGTTAATACATGGATAACTGGGTGAAATTTAGTGGCCTATGATACACAGGGAGATGAGACTACATGATCTAATGGTCCTTTCTGGTAATAAAAATCTGTGAATCTATAAAAACATGCAATTGAACATCCCGCTGTAGAGAGGACTTATCTTATCACCGCCCCATACCTAAACCCAATTCGCTGAGAGTACCCTTTTCCACCTTCAGGTTATTTAATAACTTATTTCATGTGTAGACTCAGGGCTATCTGAGCACCTCAAACAGAACTCAGTGGTTCTCTGTGCTGTCATGAGAGTAACTCATGTTCAGAGGAAGAAAGACAGGAAAACAATCTTTTAACCAGGGACTGGTTAAAATGTGACCCACCCATTTCCTGAGAGGACAGGGTCAACCAACACTAATGTAAAACCCCCTCCTCCGTATGCCAGTATTCACTCCCCATCATCCTACTTGCCGACATATAAAATAAAGTAAAAATTCCACAATAAGACACTTGCACTCCTCCAAACCAGAGGTTTAGCAAGAAATGGCAATCCTTAGAAACAGATAGGAGGAGAAAGATGGGCATCCAAAATTTGAGGACCATAGGGGGAAAGAACCTGCAGGAGGAATCCTGAATCCTCCAACGTTTAGCTGTAACCCTCAGAACACTGGCATAAATCCACCCAAATTAATGTTCAGAGCAACCTTATGAAAAGTATTCAGCTTCCAAAGGGTTAATAATGTGAATGGCCCTTAGATTCCTCCTGCGGTTTAGAGCTCACACTGCACACGAGGGGAAAAAATGCAGAATGAAACCCCATCTTGAGGATCTCTGCAAGACATGTGTTGCCCATTGCAATTTTAGCATGCTACTCCTAAAACCTGCAATACTCTTCCTGTCTTCACCTATTATCAAGCACCCCCTTATTCTCTAGTCTCCTGCCTAACACCCACCCCTTCAATTAATCCCGTCTCCTCATCAATAATCCCCAGACTCAATCTCTCCTGAAATGTTTTGTAGCTTATTTAAATTGCAAGATTGTCTATACATGCATCAATTATGATACCACACACATAAATGTGTATTAATTAGGGCTGTTGATTAATCGCAGTTAACTCACACGATTATTAATTTTTTTGAGTTAATGATTACAAATTTTAATCGCAATTAATCGCAGTTTTAACAATACCATACCAATTTAAATTTATTAAATATTTTGGATGTTTTTCTACATTTTCATATAGATTGTATTCTGTGTTGTAATTTAAATTGGTGTATATTATTTTTATTACAAATATTTGCACTGTAAAAATGATAAACAAAATAAATAGTATTTTTCAATTCACCTCATACAAATACTGCACTGCAATTTCTTTGTGGTGAAAGTGCAACTTACAAATGTAGATTTTTTTGGTTACATAACTGCACTCAAAAACAAAACAATGTAAAACTTCAGAGCCTACAATTCCACTCAGTCCTACTTCTGGTTCAGCAAATAGCTCAGACAAACAAGTGTGTTTACATTTACAGGAGATAATGCTGCCCTCTTCTTATTTACAATGTCACCAGAAAGTGAGAACAGGCATTTGCATTAGCAGTCTCGGATGATGACCCAGCACATGTTGTTCATTTTAAGAACACTTTCACTGCATGACAAAACGCAAAGAAGGTACCAATGTGAGATCTCTAAAGATAGCTACAGTACTCAACCCAAGGTTTAAGAATCTGAAGTGCCTTCCAAAATCTGAGAGGGACGAGGTGTGGAGCATGCTTTCAGAAGTCTTAAAAGAGCAACACTCCGATGAGGAAACTACAGAACCCAAACCACCAAAAAAGAAAAATCAACCTTCTGCTGGTGGCAGCTGACTCAGATAATGAAAATGAACATGCGTCAGTCTGCACTGCTTTGGATGGTTATCGAGCAGAACCCCAGAATGGGTGGGTCAGCATGGATGCATGTCCCCTGGAATGGTGGTTGAAGCATGACGGGGATATATGTATCTTTAGTGCATCTGGCACGTACATATCTTGCGACGCCGACTACAACAGTGCCATGAGAACACCTGTTCTTACTTTCAGGTGACATTGTAAACAAGAAGCAGGCAGCATTATCTCCTGCAAATGTAAACAAACTTGTTTGTCTGAGCGATTGGCTGAACAAGAAGTAGGACTGGGTGGACTTGCAGGCTCTAAAATTTTACATTATTTTATTTTTGAATGCAGTTATTTTTCTACATAATTCTACATTTGTAAGTTCAACTTTCATGATAAAGACATTGCACTACACTACTTGTATTAGGTGAATTGAAAAATACTATTTCTTTTGTTTTTTTACAGTGCAAATACTTGTAATCAAAAATAAATATAAAGTGAGTATTGTACACTTTGTATTCTATGTTGTAACTGAAATCAATATTTGAAAATGTAGAAAACATCCAAAAATATTTAAATAAATGGTATTATATTATTGTTTAACAGTGCAATTAATCGTGCAATTAATTTTGTTAATCACTTGACAGCCCTCGTATTAACAATAATTGTTCAAAAACATCAGTATGTGTAATACAACCTGGGTGACCAAGCAGGTTAAACTTGCACTTGTGCTGCTTGTGTTCTCAGACCAACAGTCAGAGAACACAAAAGGATAACTTCAGAACAGCTGCCAGTATTTTGGGAAAAACACTACTAGGGAATTAATATTAACCCTACAGAACACACTCTAAAGCTGTTCAACATTTTTCACTCTACTGACAAAGAAACCAGTTTAAGAACAGACCCAAGATTCTTGGCCAGAACTAGTGGATAATGGTGTGAATTCATTGGTATGAGAAGCTGCATTCAGCCAATTGATAGAAGAAGTTAAAAGCACCCTCTTTGAAATAATAAAATATTTAACCCTTCTTGTTATGAATGCCCTGTGTAGAACTGCACAGCTACACCTGTGAAAACATTCCCTTTGATTTCAGCTGACCACCATATAGTAAGGTTTACATATATAGGACAGTATATATGCCAGAGATATCAGGTATGAAGTGCTCCAGGACAGCATAAGGGAGTGTTAGTAACAAACAGAAGGGATTTTGCTACCTTCTGCAATCCATCCCTTTACCTAGAGAATAACTTAAAGGAAGCTGCTCTTTTTGCACTCTTATGTCAGGAAACACAAATCTGGGTAAAAATAGTCACGGATACCATCCATCCCTTGTAGTAATGGCAGCTCATTGATAAATTCCTGTGTGCATGCACCTAGTTCAACAAGACAGGAAGACTCCCAGTTTGCACTCTCTATAATTGGTCATCCATAGGATCACAAGACCTGCAAGTCCATATTGTGCAGATTCCACCTGCCAGTACAGGTCTCTTTGCTACACTACATCAATTTTGTATGCATGCATATATGCACATTTACTTTAAAAAGAGGAAGGTTTGTCTAGTGCAGCGATCGGCAACCTTTGGCACGCGGCCCATCAGGGAAAGCCGCTAGCGGACCGGAACTGTTTGTTTACCTGCAGCGTCCGCAGGTTATGTGCTGCCGAGGGATGTGCTGGCCACCGCTTCCCACAGCCCCCATTGGCCTGGAATGGTGAAACGCGGCCAGTGGGAGCTGTGATCGGCCAAACCTGCAGACGCTGCAGGTAAACAAACAAACAGTCCCAGCCCACCAGCAGATTTCCCTGACAGGCCGAGTGCCAAAGGCTGACAATCCCTGGTCTAGTGGTTAAAGCACAGGACATAGAATCAAGGGGTAGGAGTTTTATTCCAGGTCAAGTTTTGTCAAGTCAAACTCTCCAAACTTTGTTATCCCCATTTTACAGATGGATAAAAACTAACAACTCCCTACCTCACTAGTGTGTTTTGAGGCTGAATTCATTCATGGTTTTAAAGGGCTCAGGCATCCTCAAATATAAGGTGCCATAGAAGTAGTTATGTTAGCAACAGCAGATTTCCTACAAGAAGACAAAAAAACGTTCTGGAAGCAACAAAGCTAACCCTTCAGGAAAGGAAGCTGAAATTTCCTCATCATTATCACAGGTCAGAGCCTCAGGGAGAAGAGGTGGCTTCACATCTCAAAAGAGGGAAGCCAGAGCTGTACATTTATGCATAGGGAGACCTCAGATTTCCCGTTGGCAAAAACAGATGTTTCACTTACACTTCTGAGCCAGGAGCATTGAAACAATAATATAAGTATCATTCATCAGCATTTCCCGTCCCCTTCCACAAAAACCCTCAGGAGTTACAGAATAAACATACAATTTATTTACTATATCAGTTAACCTCTCTCAATCCCCTCACCTCTTAATTCCCCCTTTCCTTGTACATACCAACCTTCCTTGAACATCTGGCTTGTCCCCCAACTGAAAATTCAATTTGTTTTCCCTCGCTCATCTTATGTTGAAAGGTCTTACATAGTCTGAAATCTCAAAGAGAAAACAGTACCTCTAAAAGTGTGTTGTAAGGAAGTCCTTCCTTTCCCCATCAAGGGGCCTAGCATGCTTTTGATACTCATCTGTCAGGAGTTTTTCTTGTTTTTAAGTCTCCTGTAAATTCATCTGATCTACCAGCGTGAGACCCAGGAGAACACAGTCCACTTTGTCCAGTAGAATCTTCTATTTACTATGCAGGTCTGTGTTCAACATGAAAGAGAAGGCATTCTTCTGACCAGGTTCAAAGTAAGCTATCCATTAGGTTTCCCTTCAGCTGTAACTTCTGTTAGCTGAGGGCATGTGAATTATACTATCTTTGCTCCTCCCTTCTCTCCAACATACAGCTGCCTGCAACCTCCATCCCATGCTGACCTCCAGCACACCCAAAAAGGACACCTATACAATTCCATAATAGATAATTACAAAACATTATGATGTGTGGACTAGAAAGATCTTGCTCTTCACTTTTCATGTCTGTCCAACCCAAGCATTCCTGGTGAAGACCTTTTAGTCTCAAGCATGTATCTTGGAGCTTCAGCACTTGCAAGGGCTGCTCCAGCCTTCACTTCTGATTCTGTGGATCAGGCAGGGAGTTAATAGCACCACTCAAAACATTTGGGTACTGTCTTACCTGAAGACTGTTTAATAAAATAACAATTAGCATTTCTACAGCACCTTTCAGTCACAGACTTCAAAATGCTTCACAAAAAAGGGTAAGTATCATTATCCCCATTTTACAGAAGGGAAACCTATGGCCATATTAAATTATTTGTCCAATATCACACAGTGATTGTGTGGGAGAACAAGGAATTGATCCCAAGCCTCCTGAATCGGGGCCTAGTCTTCACTTACCGGCTGGTCCGGAGGCACGCCATCGATGTTCTGGGATCGATTTATCGCGTCTGGTTAAGACGCGATAAATCGATCCCGGATCGATCCCGGAAGTGCTCACAATCGACGCCGGTACTCCAGCTCGCCGAGAGGAGTACACGGCGTCGACGGGGGGAGACTTCCGGCCGCGTCTGGACCGCGGTAAGTCCGGAGTAAGGTACTTCGAATTCAGCTACGTTATTAACGTAGCTGAATTTGCGTACCTTAGTCCGAAGTCCGGACTAAGTGTAGACCAGCCCCCAGCCTTGTGCCCTGTCCACTCAACCATGCTGCTTGTTCTCCAAGTGATTTTCCAAGTCTCGATAAGACAAGGAATCCTTATACCTTACACAGAGCACATTCCATCCACAAACAAGGCAGAAGATCATAGTCCCAATGTGCAGCTACAGTAATAAAAATAATAATAATTAAGTGAGATACAGCTACAAATTGGAGAAATAGCAGGATTATAGGGAAGACTCCACTGAGGAATATTCCCAAGGACTACAGAGAGAGCAAAGTCATGGCCAGTGCAGACTTCAGTCCTCAATTCAAGATCAATAAACTGTTGCTCTTAACGTGTGGGTGTGGCAAGAGATAAAAAGCAAGTAAACAGTAACTGAAACAAAGCTTAGCCCCCTAAACTCAAAAGATAACCTGAGCTTAATGACTAGGCATGTAACTGCTGTCCAAAAGACTTTCCTGTTTGAAGATGGTTTTCAGGAAGTCACCAGCCACAGCAGCCTTGCTAGAATCCCCCAGCAAGATAAAACTGCATTAGGTACATTCCACGAGAAGTTCTAAAGTTAGAAACTGTCACACTTCTGCAGTTCCTCTACCCCATTTACTCAGGCCTGGAGAACCCCATCCAAAGGAAACAACTATCCTGCTCTACTATCATTTCTTTCCTCCCTTGCACATGAAGCAGCTATCGAAGAGGAAAACTAGGGACAAAGTATTTTAACTATAGATTTATCATGCAGTAAAATAAGTGCATTGGCAAAAGACCAGTTTGGAGACAACACCAATTAAACCAATCTCTCACCCCCCTTCCAAATATTATTGAAGAGTAGATTCCCAGCCAATGTGTTTACAGACCTTATGTTCAGAACTGAAAGCTTCAGGGGGAGGGGGGACTGCAAATTCCACTTGCCTGCAACCAGTACAATTCTCTCCTCTCTGGTGCACAAGGTCTGCACACACAGTTAAAGATTTACCACTGAAGAAAAATAAACATCTGGATTTAGCAGTGCACTTGGCTTTCAGGACTAGCCATAATAATCATCAACTCCAAAGAAGCTGCAATAAAGGCATAAACAACCAAAAAGTTAACTTACTAGTGCCAGATATTTTCTGAAAGAGTGACTTGCATCAATAACATAAGTTACTTTTTAACCTTCTATAATTAGATTCTGTTAAAAAGTACCTTTCATTCTAGGGACAAAGAAAGGCAAATAGATTAGTAGTCCACCTGTCCAGCTACAGAAAATCCATCAACAGCCTGTCTGAAGCCTCACTATTGTAGAGAAGATCAGACTTTGGCCTTCCTAGAGCATACACAGCCAAACTATGGTGGTTTACAGAAGAGCTCAACCATCTCAAACTAAACAGGGACCATCAAATTCACACCACGATGCTAGAGATAAAAGTAACGTTGCAAGTTCATCCAGTCTACCCTCCCTTCCACAGCCAAGGCTTCCTTCACTAAAACCCAATAAGGATTCACTCCCACAGTTTACAATACAATATTTGTCAGAGGAAGACAAATGAAGACGAGCAGGTCAGTCAGTTACAGAAGTACTAGACAGAAAATCAGATTAGAAACAACCGATGTCAAAACACCATCACTGTTTCATCATTATAAGCCTCCTAAAGCAGCCAGATCAGAACTTTTCACAACAGACACACCTAACCAAGCTTGCTCTCTGGCACTATAGAACACCATCTCACAAAGACACTTGTTCTAATCTCTTACACTGGTCCTTCCTTGGCAGCAACAGCCCAGATTTATTTTACAAACATGATCAAGGGGGAGAAATGCAGTAACCCCATATCTGTAGGGTTAACAAAAGGACTCACATACCTGATGCTGGAAGCAATCCTACCAAACTTATGATTTCTTTCATGCATAAAACCTACTTACTTTTTGTTAACTCTACCTTTGTGTGTTTTCGAGCAGACACAAAACACTACCCATAGAACAATAATTAGTGATCAGCTGTCTGAAGCTGCTTTAATTAACCGTATCCCTCTTTCCTCCCTCAAAGAGAAAACTGGCAGAAAAGTGTCCTTCTGCAATTGAGATCTGATTAATATCCAACAGATCAGCTTTCAGTGGGCCGTACCCTGCCTTTCAGAGAGATGGAGATGATCATACAAATGTCTCTCCCCCCTCTCATCTTTACTTACCAGGAGCCTAGTGAATTAAAAAAAAAAAAAAAAAAAAAAAACATATATTATAAATAAATAAATAAATAAATAAGGCACATCAGAAGCTCCCTCCCTTTCTCATTGCATAACCAACACTGGCAGAAAGTGCTGCAAGTTTCACCCAATGTCATGATCTTAAGAGCAGCTCCCAATGCTGAAGTTTTAAGAAAATGCAGCTGAATGTCTTTTTCAAGTTAGGATTTATTTTTGGCTTGCGTCAATTGGGAAAGGAGAAGTGTTCCACATCCTGGAGAGTCTGCCCAGACTGTCTATGATGACAGTGCCTAGCAGACTGCATCATAAATTTCACCAAGGGTTTAAAGTGTCACTGAATCCACTTACATAGCCACAGTAAAACAAAACACACTAAAAAAAATTCATTTTAGCAGCTATGAAAGTGTCCAGCTATATAACTCCCAGTGAGAGTGTTTCACAGTTTGCTAGACTATTGGGTTTTCAGATTAAATTATGGAGAAGGGAACCATTAAAAATTTATCCACATCTTTAACAAATGCAAATAGTGCCCTGAACGTACTGTGGTCTTGTTCACAATTCATTCAGTATAAAAAATACTTGACTTTGCAATCCATTAGCCCTCTCTACCCTCCAGTGGTAACAGCTTCCCTTACAGGCAGGCACCAACCTCAGCCAAGATACATGAGTTCACTACCAGCTCTCTCCCTACACAAGGAGGCAGGCTAAGCACAAGATGAGAATGGACTTGACTCATGCCGGAGGTCAAAACCTTGGAAAGACTAGTCCAGTAAACCAGGTACTAATAGAGCCCATGATCCACAGAGTCACTGGGCAAGTCAGTTTGTCTCTTTGTGGCTTGGTCATCGCTAAGATATGGGGAGGGCCCATCAATATCCCTCAGCCCAAGTCCCTGGGGAATGGGACTGGCAGAGGCATCTCTGCAGACCAACACTGAGTCGAGTTCTCTTTGGAAATGGGTGGAATGGGGCAGCCCTGGTACATACCACCACATGGCCCCAACCCAGCTCTCCTGAGGGGGAGGCAGCTCTTACATGCCTCCTCCTCAGCATTTTTTCAGGGGTGAGGGCAGAGGAGAAGGCAGCCCTGACAAACACCCTCCCCTGTCTAACTCATTTGGGGAGGCTGAGAGAAGCAAGGCATCCCTGACATCCCCAGTTAAACTGAGAGAGAAAGAGACAGCCCTGACACCCCCTCCTCCTGTATCCGGCTCCCTTGGGTGGGGGTGGGGGTGGGGAAGAGACAGGGCCAGATTTACATCTTCAGCATCGTCCCCCCAGCTGACCTTGGTCTTGCACACAGTTTTAGAGAGGTAAGGCGCCCCTAGGCACATGCCTACTGTGCCTAATTGGAAATCCGGCCCTGGGGAGAGACAGACCCCGACACCCCCTCCTCCTGCACCCAGCTCCCTTAGGTGCGCGGGGAGGAAGACAGACCCTGACACCCCCTCCTCCTGCACCCAGCTCCCTTAGGTGGGGGAGAGGGGCAGAGACAGCCCTGACACACGCTATCCTCCTGCGTCTGGCTCCCTTGGGTGGTGGTGGGGAAGACAAAACCCTGACTCCCCCTCCTCCTGCGCCCAGCTCCCGTGGGTCTAGGGGGGGAAGAGAGACAGACCCTGACTCCCCCTCCTCCTGCGCCCAGCTCCCGTGGGTCTAGGGGGGAAGAGAGACAGACCCTGACACCCCCTCCTCCTGCGCCCAGCTCCCGTGGGTCTAGGGGGGGAAGAGAGACAGACCCTGACACCCCCTCCTCCTGCACCCAGCTCCCGTGGGTCTAGGGGGGGAAGAGAGACAGACCCTGACTCCCCCTCCTCCTGCGCCCAGCTCCCGTGGGTCTAGGGGGGGAAGAGAGACAGACCCTGACTCCCCCTCCTCCTGCGCCCAGCTCCCGTGGGTCTAGGGGGGGAAGAGAGACAGACCCTGACTCCCCCTCCTCCTGCGCCCAGCTCCCGTGGGTCTAGGGGGGAAGAGAGAGACAGACCCTGACTCCCCCTCCTCCTGCGCCCAGCTCCCGTGGGTCTAGGGGGGAAGAGAGACAGACCCTGACACCCCCTCCTCCTGCGCCCAGCTCCCGTGGGTGGCGGTGGCGGGGGAAAAGAGACGGCCCCGGCTCCCGGGGCGAAGCAGCCCTCACAGGTCCCCCTGTTCCGTACCTGTGCCGGCTCCCCCCGAGCCTGCGGGCACCTCCCCGTCCATCTCGCCAGCGGTCATGTGAGCCCGGGATCCCAGCGGCCTCCCTCCCCTTCCTCCTCCGCGCCCGCCTGTCTGAGGGGGCGGAGCGGGGGCTGGAGAGTCCGACTCCGCCTGCCCTGGGTCGGGCTGCGGGGAGGCGTCCGGGGCTGCTGGGCCTTGTAGGCTGAGAAGTGAAGGGGCACAGTCCGGGGGGGGTCCCCAGGCAGGGAGGGGGCATAGATGGGGACACCCATACCACAGCGTTCTGAGACAATACCATTATGCTGCGTGGTCCTGCCACAACACAACATTGTGATGTTCTGACAGGAGTACATCACATCCAGACAGCATTGTATTCCCTCTAAATGCCATCCGATCACAACACCACTTCATGACAATGGCCCTGATTTAGCAAAGCGCTTAAAACACATACTTAAGTTTCATGGCTTCAAGATAATTTTGGGACCCATCAGCTTTCTCACAGTCAACCCTGTTAAATTCAAGATTATTAGAACAGGTGGTAATCTCTGCCTGCTGACTGAGGTTCTTGGAGTACTGTAAAAGCACTGAAATTTTAATATTGATTCATAATAAATAATTAAGACATAAAATGTAGAAAAAAAATTATGTAAGTGACCAGTCCAAGAAGCAGTTACCTGACAGAGCCAGCCTTTGCTTAAAGGTAGAACCAACATTGTACTGGAAACCAGAAGGGGATACTATAAAGTGGTTGCTCTCCAGAATGGCTACTGGAGATATAAACTTCCTTGCAGATATCACCACACATACTATGAGAAACAAATTAAGCAGCCAAATAAATTGGTATCAATAATGAATTGAAAAGTTCAGCCCCCTCAGTACTGTCGGTATCTGTAATTGATGTCAAAGTGGGGCTAAATTTCTTACCTCAATAGCCCTGCCCTTTGAGATACTGCAGGAAAACTTTTGGTTTTTGTTGTTGTTGCAGAGTCTAAATTTTTGTTAATGGCACGGAAGTTTTGTTGCTATCTGATCACATAATTAGAAAGTTCCCCAATGTCCCTAAAATTCAATATTTTCAATAAAATGTTTTGTTTTCTAGTCACTATAAACCTATGATGCATGTCAACTTCTATGCAACACCACTATAAACAACTGAAATAAGTATCTAACGTCTTTTCCAAAGGTATTGGAAAAATATTGTATCAATAGTTATAGTTTTCATTCTAACAGAGGCATGAGATACAAATACAGTAGAGACTAATGTTTGTATGCTTTATGCATCATAAAGCATACAAACATGAGAAAACTTGTCATACAGATGTATTTTCTAAAGGTACATCAGATGAAGATTTCAGACATGCATAACTCCATTTTATTTTACCAATAGCTCTCTCTCAATCTGGAACTATATGGTTGATTCTAGTATAAATAAATAAGACATATTGCATAATGGTCTTTTTGAAAACACATCCAAGAAAGCAGAGGGAATGTAAAACGTAATGTTTATGAATTCTGAATCTTCTCATTACAATGCTACCGACCTACAATACAGTAATACTTTTCACTTTTAATTTACAAACCACTGTACATACATTCACTAATTAATCTTAATTTTACTCCTGCAAGATAGGTAATTAGTATCCCCATTATTACAGAGGGAAACTGAGACACAGAAAGGTACTTTACAAAGGGAGACTTGTAGACCTCGGTAATCATGAGCATGCTACTCTCCCTTGAATTTTTTTTCATGCTGCTTCCCCACCCAAAAGATGTGAATGACCCAAAGATTCTCCTTTTCCTTCTCCTTCTTGCCCTAGCACTTCTTATGTTGTGCTCCCCCAATAAAATAGGAAGCGGAGTAAAACTGACTATTCAATTAAAAGAATACAGTACAGATATTCTACTGGTTTGTTAAGAAGATGGAGTATCTTGAAGCTGATCAGCCCTTTTCTGTACAGAGTGATAGGAATGGGATGAGGATATCTGAGCTGCTAGGCCATTTGTACTTTTTGTAGACAGGAAGGGAATAGGGAGTTGTGAATGTTCAGCACTTCTAAAAAGCAGGCCCCATGCTCTTTTCTGTGTAGATATACAGTATAATTTGTAAACAAAATGTACAGCAGAATAATTTAGCCATCAGTCTTGGATTGTATTTATCTTCGTAAACTATTATTATGCCCCAATACGAATATGGCATTCTGCATTTAGAATTGCGTTTGCACACTATAGGTGGAGTCACGCAGAAAAATATTGTGAAAAAACATAATCCAACTGCAGAAATGGTATCTGAATAGGGTTTAAAAGGTCTTCTTTAGCATAAGCCACTAACCCTTCATTTTTACGATAAACGCAATAAGAGGCAACATGGACTAGTGGATAGGACACGGCTAGGCATTAGTGTAATACAAATAATAATAAATTACTAGAGTGAGGGGAAAAAAACATTTGGGTCATTTGCACCATGGAGATGGCAGGGGCCAATGAGCTCAATGCTACAAACATAGTAGGTATTTACCTACATTTTCCTGTATGTGGAGAGTTTACAGGATCAGCCCCAACTGTCAGTACTTAAAACCCTGGGCATTAGAAACTCCCCCACTGTGACATACCAGTGTACAATCCAGACTAATGAGTAGCTGTGTCATCCCTGCTCTCTAACCTGGGGTACCCTTTACAATGCTTTGCTGCTTTAGCCCAGTCTGGACTGCTTATAAACAGCTTCCAGCAGGCAAATTACTCCCAGCTATGTGTCTGTGTGTGCTGCAGCTAGCCAACCATACCTTGGCTCATACCAACCTCAGTTATACTGCAGGGTGACCCCAATTCACTCTTAGATTTCCTCCTCCCTCCCCAAGAAATGCATGTCCCGTACTGCCCAGCCCTCTCCTGGACAATTCAAGTATATATTTCTGATATTGCTTTAATAGAAATAATATACACATACTTGACGCTCCAAACAGAATTTCCCAAACACTTCAGTTTAAACACACTGCATTAGATAAAACAAGTTTATTAAGTACAAAGAGATAGGCTTTAAGGGACTACAAGTAATGAGAACTAAAAGTCAGAAATGGTTAAAAAAATAAAGATAAAATGCAACTGGTGCCCAACTTAACAAACTATGTTAATTTCAAAGCAAAGTTTTCTCACCACATGTTCTCAACAGTCTTATTAACTAAACTTCTTATCTCAGGACCCCTTCTGCAGTTCAGTGGCTGCTTTCTTTATCTGTTCTGGTGCAGTGAATCAATGGACCGAAAGAGAGAGGGAGGGCACATTGGAGTGTTTGTTCCTTCTTTTTATAGTGTCAGTCCCCCTCTTGGAAAACATTTCCGGCTGAGATTCAAGACACAGACAGTCTATGGAGAAGGATGTTCCCTGCCGCTTTTCCTCACCTGTTTGAGGTTTCTTTGTCTACCCTTCCTGCCTGATGATGCTGTTTGCTACTTAAGTGCAAATTAAGCAGAGCACAAATTCCTTTGTTTGAGACAGACCCGTTTGCCAGGTTTGGAACACTATACAGGGAAATCTTATAACGTCACATACAATGTTGCCACACACATTTTATCAGGACAATACGGATCAGCAAATTATGAATTTTCAGATGATACCTCGCAAGGCATACTTTATACAAAGATTATTACAAGTGTGTATCGTGTGGACACAGAGGTACATTCTGTCACACCCACCCAATCCTGAAACTGCTGATTAAGGATGGAAAGAGACACATTGAAAAAGCAGTGAAAAACAGCTGGCATATGGGCAGCAGAGCAGTTTCAATAGAAATGGAAAGAAATAAAAAAAGAAGAGAAGCTGAAAGTTATTGCAAATGAAGGGACTGCAGAGGCAAAGAGAGGGGGAAAAGGTCATGTGTTTAATCCGAGTGGTAACAAAAGGAAGAATGGTTAGTTTGAAGGTAGCTCGGCTCCATCCCCAGCACCTTCACTTAATGTTGCTGCAAACTAAAGTCAAGATCCTGATATGCAAATCAACAATAATTTAACTGAAAAAAAAAATCTATTATTGGATCCCTCATTGCATAAAAATAGGCCATTCTAAATTTCCTTCTTTAAGAACTTCAAGGCCTAGATCCTCAAAGTTATTTAGATGCCTAAATACCATTGAGGATTGGGGCCCAGGGAAGAATACGTAACTCCTCACTTAAAATTGTTAACATTTAACATTGTTTCGTTGCTGATCAATTAGGAAACATGCTCATTTAAAGTTGTGCAATGCTCCCTTCTAACGTCGTTTGGCAGCCACCTGCTTTGTCTACTGCTTGCAGGAAGAGCAGCCCATTGCAGCTAGCTAGTGGGAGCTTGGAACCAGGGTGGACCAGCAGCTCCCCCTATCAGCTCCCGGCTCCCTTAAGTTCCCTGTGCCGCAGCCACCCAGCAGGCTAGCAATTGCAGCTGTCCCTCCCCGCACTACCAGGTGCTGCTCCTGCCCTCTGCCCTTGGAGGGAAAGAAGAGGGGGGGGCTAATGTCAGGGTGTCTCCCTCCCCCTGCACCTTGCTTACCCCATCTTCCATAGAGCAGGGGGGACACACCAGGGCTCAGGACAGAGGGAGCTTGCAGCAGCTGGTCTAATTAACAAGGCAGTGTACTTAAAGGGGAAATGTGCATCTCTCTCTCTCACACACACATACCCCCTCCCTCCATTCCTACTGCCTTGTAGTGAGAGAGTTAACCCTTGAGGGCTCAGCCAATTGCTAGTTCATAATTCAGCAGTAAAAGAAATATCCCACCCTCTGACTCCTCCACCTCAACCAAGCTTCACAATCATCATCATTGTGTACCAGTATTGTTTAAAACTTATACTGTGTGTGTGTGTGTGTGTATGGAGATATATATATAGTCTTTTGACTGGTGAAAAAGATTTCCCTGGAACCTAACCCCCTCATTTACATTAATTCTTATGGGGAAATCGGATTTGCTTAACATCATTTCGCTTAAAGTTGCATTTTTCAGGAACATAACTACAACATTAATGAGGAGTTACTGTATACCAAGTCAGCTAGATTTGAGAGGAGTTAGAGTGACATCTTGTGACGAGTTTGCAAAATAACAAGTCTGGATTTCCTGACTTTTCCCCCTCAAGTTTCTTCTCCTAAATGTCACTTTAAAATTGAGAAGATATCCACAATCAACTCTAAGACCCATGTTCACATCCTGCCTTATATATGCCACTCTGAATACATCATACTGTGTCACAAACTTCAAGTGGTACTTCACATTTTTTTCCTTTGGCCTTAGGCCTGAAGAGTTCTTACCAGAATTTACATGGCTTCTTGGCAGGTAATGCACCCATAAATAGTAAGTGGACTTGCTCAGAAAATCATTTGCCGATCGCCTCTGTAGGAAATGTGGGAATTAAAGGGGCAACGCACTGAAATTTAAAACCCAATATTGATACAAATGACACTTAAAGAGCACGGAAAGAGCTTAGAGAAAAATAATTTTTCTCTAGTTTTCCAGTTTTATGTTATGACTTTGACTGCACTTTACATAGAATTACGTTCAGTGTTTCTCCTGAATAGTCATTTCATCAGACAGTGTCCTTGCTGATGGTAGGGGAGACAGAAATATTTTTAAAAGGGTGAAAATGTGATTGATTATAAAATCACAAAAATTGGCAGAGCAACTGATGTAGTCACCTGTAATGACTTTGTAATATTTACAAAATTACTAGATTTCAAACTGATGGTGTCCTTCTAAATAAATACTTTTAAGGCAACCACTCTCTCTCATTGCATCAGCAAATGGTACCTTCAGCCACTCCTTATCCAGGCACCAGTAACAGAGAAAACAGTTGTGTCCCGTTTCTATTGCTTCTGATAAGGCGGTGACTCCCCCATGTCCCAGTACTCAGGGCCATCCATCTAGGGCTTCACTGCACACGGGGCCCCAGGTGAATGGTTCATCATCCCATACCTTATTTAGGCTGTGGCTAGATTGCAGATGGTGCCCTAAAGCTTCATTGCTCTGTATCCCATACCCTCGCATTAGGACAAGGACTGCCTGGAGGTAACAACTCCGTACCCCTTTTCCTAAGGTCCCTACCCCAGACAGAAAGCAGAGTTTCCTCATAACCCTGGTACACCAGGGTCACTTCAAGCTCATACTTTGCCTCTAGTGTCATGGCGGTCACACGTCCCTGTTCCCAGCGCCTGGAACCTCCCTAGGAAGTGCTTTTCCGACCACGTGAAGAAGGGCGAGCGCTGATGTGGCGGCCCTTGTTGGACCATACCATCCTGAACGTGACCCCTTCTTACTGGGGGTTCAAATAGTCTTCCTACTTTTTGCTATGTGTCTCCTCCTTGTACCGCCCCATATTACCCTCCCTTCGATTGGCGTTGGTAGCGTCCACGCGTTGGACAAGTCCATTACACAACATTTGTAGGAGTACCAGGGATATATTATCCTATTATTATACCGTTTTCTCACTTTACCCCCCGTCTTAAATATGCTGCGGTATCTGATGCCCAGGGTGCATTTTATTTTTAATCTATACAGAGAGGGGTATTTGGTATCTCTCTCTTTCCACCTTCCGAGATGGTTCAGCCAGGCCTCACCTAGGGCCGCTGACGAGGGCGGCCATGTTGGACTAAACCAAACTGGTGTATGAAAAAAGGGAGAATTGGTTTTGATGGGCGGTAGGGATTGAAGTCGCGATCGGCGCTGTCGGGAGCGGGAGGGAGAAGAGGGCCGGGTGATTATAGAGCGTGTGGCGAGAGGAAGGTACTGGGTGGAAAAATTACAGCCCCCCCATACACACTAGGAGTTGGTGTGTTCTGCTTCGCCATGCCCGCCGGGTCTCGCGCACATGGCCCAGCCGTAGGAGACTCCCCTCCCCCCTGCTTTCCCCCGGAGAGCCTGACCGAGCGCGGCTGGCCCAGCAGCGACCCCCTCCCCATGCAGGAGACGGAGGAGAGCCAGGCGCCCGCGGCGGCCGGAGCCGAGGGGTCCGGGGACGAGCCCGAGCAGCCGGACGGGCCCCCCCAGCGGGAGGAAGAGCCTTCGCCGCCGCCATCATCGCCCGACTCCCAGGAGGAGCAGCCGGCGCCGCCATCGCCCACTTCGCAGGAGACGCCGCCATCGCCCACCTCGCAGGAGGAGCCGCCCGCTGCTGAGGAGGCCGTCGTCAGCCAGGAGGAGCCGCCCGGCCAGCAGACCCCGCAGGAGAAGGCGGAGGCCGAGGAGCGGGAGGAGGCCGAGGAGCGGGAGGAGGCCGAGCCCGCGGAGGAGCCCGAGGACGACATCTCCTTCAGCGACCCCGAGGACTTCGTGGACGATATCAGCGAGGAAGGTGCGGCGGCCGGGGCTGCGTGGCTGGGCCGCCGGGGGCCTTGGCCTGCTCAGGCTGGGCCTCCAGGCGCGCGGGTCTGGGGGTGGGCCTCCGGAGGCAGCCGGAGCGGCGCAGAACTGGACCGGCGGGAAGGGGCGAGCTGCAGGGCCCACGGGGCTGCGGAGCCTTCCGAGACCGGGGCCTTGGGTGCCTGCCTGGGCCTCGGTGCGGGGGCGTAGAGTCCGCGAGCTAGGCCGTGCTGCGTTGGTCCCTGGAGTCCCGTCCCGTGAGGGAGGCGAGCGCCCGTGGGCGGCCTGACGGGAATCTATAGGCCCGGCTCGCCGAGCGCTCCCTGGGCTGAGAAGAGCAAAGCTGGGGCACCACTGAAGCGGCTCTGTAGGGACCAGTCCCCTTGCTGACTAGCTGGTGAGCCGCTGGGGGTGCGGGGCAGGCTCGTGTCCTCAAGACCCCAGGTTCCCCCCGTGCCAGCTGGTCCGATTGCACCGGGGGTGGGGGGAGGTACAGCTCGAGCTGATGCTATCACAAGCCCCCATGATCTGCTGCGCGGTGTGTAGTGTTACTTGGCTTTCGCAGCCGGGGTCCCAGAGCAGGCGTCTCTTACATCCAGCACATGCCAGCCACGCTGTTAGTATGTGT
This sequence comes from Trachemys scripta elegans, assembly GCF_013100865.1. NCBI lineage: Eukaryota > Metazoa > Chordata > Testudines > Emydidae > Trachemys > Trachemys scripta. The sequence goes on along the minus strand of NC_048307.1, from coordinate 11,151,564 downwards.
TTCTGTTACAGCAGCATATTCAGAATCCCCTTCAGGGTAGGGTCCTCACTTCGTTATACATACAAATGCACATTGGGGATAGAGTCTCTATCATGAAGGGCTCACAATGTTAGCAGATGGCTTCTGTGCATGTGTGAGCAGTAGAGATCCTCTTCTATATTAGTACAATGTATTAGTACTGCTGTATTTCGAGTACACTTAAACAAGAAGTATGTTAAGAGAAGTGTTTTTATTATCATATAAAACCTATTAAACCAAACCTATTAAGTACCTTTCATATCAATGTACCATAAAATACTTGGTAAACCTAATTGCCTTTTCTTCTTAAACCCACTGACATTTATAAGTATCTGCATATTTGCCAGCCCAGGACAATGAAGTAATTCACTTGATCGTTCCCAGATCTCATCCTTTAGTTATTTTGGATTTTCTAGCACAGGAATTTTCAGACTAGCCTGTCAAACACCAGTGATTGGTGGACCCCTCCTCAAAGTCTACGGAGTGAAAAGTTTTGAGAAGGATGGGGAGGGGTAATTGCATCAGTGAGTGGATAGGGTTGCTCTTATGTGATCTTCAGAATGCAATAGCTGACGAGCAATTTATTTAGTACACCTCTACCCTGATATAACGCTGTCCCCAGGAGCCAAAAAATCTTACCACGTTATAGGTGAAACCGTGTTATATCGAACTTGCTTTGATCCGCCCGAGTGCACAGCCCCGGTCCCCCGGAGCACAACTTTACCGCATTGTATCCAAATTCATGTTATATTGGGTTGTGTTATATTGGGGTAGAGGTGTACTAGTGAATCCAAGCTATGTGGAAAATATATTTGAATGCTATCCTGTGTAATTATCTAGAGATGCATATAATTTGTTGTGTTGGGGGCGGGGTGGAGAAACTACTCAAAAAATATTTCTTTGCTATAGTGAGACCTTGGTAAACAGCTAAACTTGCACACAGTGGAATCTTGTAAACAATGTTGTGCTGTACCTGTATTTACTATACTGAAACACAGATATTATGAGAGCCTATATTTACTAAGTTCTGATCTGCTTATAAATTAAATAAGAAAATCAGTTATTTCCACTAGTAAATTATACATGTAGGGTGTGTATATTGCAGGGCAGTGAGATGTTACTTTACTACGTTAGAACAGTTAAACTCTAAAACTGTACAAAAATTGCTTTAGACTAAAACTTATTTGTATGTTTTGTTTTTTCTAAACTTGTGCAGTAGTTAAAGCAGACAGTGAAAACTGCTTGGTTAGATTTTTTTGTTTGTTTGTTTGTTTGTTTTCAAACCCATCTTGGGAGATGCTCTTTAGGTATGTCTACACTGCAATTAAACATCCTTGGCTGGTCCTGCCGGATAAGGGGCTGCTTAATTGGGATGTAGACATTCCTGCTGGAGCCTGGGTTCTAGGATCCTGCAAGGTGGTTAAATAGCCCCTTGGCCCAAGCCCTGTGAGCCTCAGTCAACTGCTGTGAGTTTTTAAATTGTGGAATATACATACCCTGTGCTGAGTTTGGAATGACTGTGTTAATTTTTATCTTCATTCCATTCCAGAACCGGGTAGGTTCTCCCTTCCCACTTCATTATTAAGGGTTAAACTCTTTTTGGTGTTTAGGTAATGTCATATAAGTAACCTGGTTACAGGATTTTAATCTAATTCTTGCTGGTTGGCGCGCTAGCATCTTTGCTCACTGCTTCTTGAACTGTTCTTCCTTTCTCTTGATGATCTATTTTTGAAGGAAAAAGGAAGTAATATGTCCATCTCAGTCATTGAACTAAGAATAATCTTGTGCTTGTGAAAAGCCATTGGAAACTTCAGCCTTTTTTCTGTAATATCTTTAGTCCCCACCCTCTCCACTCTGATCCACTGTCTCTTCACTTATTGTGACTGTGCTGGTAAGTTAATTCCTTTTACTTTGCAGTGGACCAAATCCTCTGCTATGTCAGGTATCTCGGGGGTGGGGGTACATCAGGGAGTCAGTTGTGGCTTCCTAATGTCTGCATGCCCTCCCTAGTTTAGATCATCTGGTAATGGTCCCCAAGGGAACATCTGCCATTTGAAGATTCCAGGAGCACAGCACCCCTCCCTGCCTGACATGATTGTCTGCACTGTAGGGTGGAGTATACATGCCGGCTATACTAGCTCTGTGCCCTATGAGCTAGTGCTAGCTAGGAGCCGCATGAGAGGAGCAGGCCAAGGAACCTGGTCTGGTAGGTCTTTCCTGCAGTACAACCCTAATTCAATCCAGATAAAGCTGTGTTTATGTGTATATAGTACAGCAGGGAAAATCTACCGAAAACAAGTTTAAATATGTATTACTCAGTCTGTCTAGATGTTTAGGAACTTGATTATGCAAAAGACTTTAAGACGTTCAGAAATCTTAACACTGAGATTTCCTTATACAATCAGTGGTTCTGTCTGATCATAAACATGTCTTACATTTCTTCTCAGTGGAGTTTCTCTTGTTGGGAAATGCTTCCATTTCTGTTTTATAGATATAGATATATATGGAAAAATACTGTAAATAACACATTGGTGATTGATTAAAATTCATCCTCTCTGGTTAGCTGTCATGTCCCTGCAGAGATTTCAAAATTCCTTCTTTCACTCTGGGGCCTGAAGTGTCTATTGCATATACAAACTAAACTACCAGCACCTGAAACCCAGACAAAAGTGATTCCATGTCTTTCATATATTTTGCTGTCTTGGCTACTAGGAGAATGGTATTGCAAACTCTGGATGTTCATCCTGAGAGCCCTGGATGCACTAGAAAATTAATTTTTCTGACAGTAGTCATCTGCATCAGTTTGTCCTGCACTAAGAGGTAATGTAAACTAGGTGAACCTATTTTCAACACCACTGCAGAAAATGTGATTTGAGAATCCGTGGAGGATGATCTTGATTTCACTCAATAGCAGTTAAATCAGTTTTGGCAACTGGCCCATCGTAGGGGACCTGTTGCTGATCGCCATTGTCAGCAATACAGTAGACCACTTTCTAAATGTAAATGTTACCTTAAAAGCAAGTAGTATTCAGACTGGTGATGGTGGTGTTTAGGAGCCCTAGTCATGGACCAAGATTCCACTGTACTATGCATTGCACAAACACAACAAAAAGATGGTCGCTGCCCCAGACCTCTATGTGAGGAGGAATTAACTGCTAAACATGCTTCTGTGTCAGCTGTGGGCTATCAGCAGGATAAGACCACATAAATAACTTACTGGGAAAAGATCAAGCAAAATTTTAAGATCCTAAGGGCCTACCATGAAGAGACTTGTGAAGTACTGTTTCTCTTCTTGTCAGTGTTCACAACGCTAATATGTCTCTTACATGCTGCCCCAGAAATTCATTGAGTCATAGGATTAAGCTCTGAGAAATTCGCTACACAATGCCGAGTGTGATGCCATTGCCCATGGTCACGCTAGTTGATACAATGCACAGTCTACTAAGGACTGTTGTGTCTCTGGGGTGGCACCACAGGCAATGCCAGGTAGGGTTAGTAGGTGCACCCCTTATCATGTCAGTGGAAATTGGAGAGCGCACAGTGTCCTGGGATGCTTTTGTTCATCTTGGTGACATGGCTGAAAAGCATGCAATGCCACTTTTGGATATGATGAGTGAAGGGAGACTAGGTCTTTGTGAGATTGTGACATCTTGCACAAAGTCAAACCATATTTTTTTTACTCAGGATTCGGTACTGACAGCCCATATAGAATGCCTCTAGCGTTTCCACGTCTTGCCTGTAGCAGGGTCTAGGTTTCTGACATGTATAGCAATATGGGTAGTACGCATATTTGAGAGATCCTGAAATTTATTAATGTATGATCTGTCATTTTTAAATAGGTACTATCAACTTGACTGTAGTTGGTTTCAACAATTATTTAGAAATAGTTTTAATGTAGTTCACCTATGCTGTGATTCCTCCTGGCAATTTATGGTTTTACAGTTGTGTGTATTTTGAATGTTTCTTTCCTCTGTCTTTAAAATCCCAACACAAACAGGAGAAACTGACTATGCAGCAGAAACAGTGACATAGACTATGCATACTGCTGTCAAGTGTGCAAAGACAACAAAATGGAAAAGGGGAGGTGGGGTTGCTCTGTAACCTTTCCTCACTTATCCTACTAGTTACTCGGATAGTAGATCGTTTTTTTTAAAAAAAAATAAGGTTACCTATTTTAATGTTGTCTAATCTCCCCAGGTTCCACTGGAGGACCTCTGCAGGGTCTCAGGGTTGTTTTGTGATCTCTAACACCTGAATTGAAGGGGACTTGTGTCTAATCTTTTAACAAATGCGTTCTTTATCCAAAATTAGTGGTAGTTGACTTGTTCAAAAAAGAACTAGATAAGTTCATGGAGGATAGGTCCATCAATGGCTGTTGGCCAGGATGGACAGGGATGAAAAACCATGCTCCGAAGTGTCCCTAGCTTCTCTTTGCCAGAAGTTGGGAATGGGCAAGAGGGGATCGATCACTTTATTATTACTTGTTTTGTTCATTCCCTCTGAAGCACCTGGCATTGGCCACTGTTGGAAGACAGGATACTGGGCTGAATGGACTACTTGTATGACCCAGTATGGTTGATCTTATGTTCTTGTTACCACATGACATTTTGATTTAAAAAAAAAAAAAAAAAAAAAGCAACCAAACAAAAAAAAACTAGAATGATATAAAATTACCATGGCGCACATTAAATGGATTAAAAACTGACTGATAGATCTCAGTGTTTTTTATAAATGGGGAATCATCATCAAGTGGGTGTTTTTTTTTTTCCAGCGGGGTCCCACAGGGATCAGTTTTTGGCCTTATGCTATTTACATTTTTATCAACGATGTGGAAGAAAACACAAAATCATCTGTGATGAAGTGTGCAGAAGACACACAAAGCGGGGAGTGGTAAATAGTGAAGACAATGCTCTGAATCTGGTGACATCTGGATCACTTGATAGACTGGGCACAAGCAATAATGTGCATTTTAATACAGCTAAATGTAAATGGTATACAGCTAGGAGCAAGGAATATAGGCCATACTTACAGGATGGGGGACTCTGTCCTGGGAAGAAATGACTGAAAAGGATTTGAGGGCCGTGGGGCATAATCAACTGAACACGAGCTCCCAATGTGACACTGTTACTCCTGAGGGAATTCTGTGCCAACGAAATAAAATTTCTGTGCATAATATTTTAAAATTCTACAAATTTTGTCAATACATAAATGTGGAAGCTCCAGCATGGCAGTGGGGGAGCACAAGCCACTGGCTGCATGGAGGTGGGAGACCACCCTGCTGTACCTGACCCTAACGTAGCACAAGGGATGAGCCTGCCCCTCCACTCCAGGTGCGGTCAGGCAGGCTCCGCCCAACAGGACCCTAATGTTGGGGGGGATCCAGGTGTGGGATGAGAGGATTCTGTATGGGGAAATCTGGGTGAAGGCAGTTCAGTAGGGGATCCAGACACCCTCATTAGGGGGAGTTCTGGGTGCAGGTGGTTGGGGCTCATAGGGGGCAGGAGTCTAGGCATAGGAGGAGGGGGCTTCACGGGGGGGGGGTCCAGGTGCTGGGGGAGTGGGGATCCAGATGTAGTTGCTTAGGACTCAGTAGGGTGGGAGTCCAGATGCGGGGGGGTTTATCGGGGTGGTCCAGGTGCAGGGGGGATGGGGGTTTGATGAGGCTGCTTTACTGAGGATCCCCAGCAGCTACTGCCAAGAGAACGCCACATGCTGGGCTCCCACTTCCCACATCCCTTTCCCTTCCACATCCCATCCTCCTTCCCTCATTTTCCCCCGCCCCTCCTTGCCCTGTCCCACTGCAGGCCCTCACTTTTGTACAGATAACAGGATGGTTCCCAACACACAGAAAGGGAGCATGACCGGCACTAGGACCCAGGAGGTGGCATCCAGCTGCAGAGTTGAGCCGCACACTCCTTCAGCTGGGCAGCTCTGCTCTCACAGAAATGGCAGAAGCAGTGGCACGTGACCCCATATGATCACCCCCCCCACACACACACACACACGCACATGCCTTGCCTTTATTTGGGGGGCAATTCCCCCCCCCCCCAAAAAAAAACAAACTATGCGCATGGGCATCACTAGCCCTGCCCCCGACCCTGTGTGGCTTTCCTTTGCTTCCCCATCATGTTCTGTGGGGAAGTAAATTCTACTGAGGGACATGAATTCTGCGCACGCACAGTGGTGCAGAATTCCCCCAGGACTGCACTGTGGTCAAAAAGAGTTAATGTGATCCTGGAATGGATAAACAGGAATGTCAAGTAGGACTAGAGAGGTTATTTTATCACTGTATTTGGCACTGGTGTGACTGCTGCAGGAATACTGTCTGGTTCAGGTGCCCACAATTCAAGAAGAATATTGATAAATTGATAAGGGTTCTGAGAAAAGCCACAAAAATGATTAATGAATAAGAAAATATGCCTTTTAGTGATTGAGCTCTTTGAGTCTAATTTAACAAAGGGAAGGTTAAGGGGTTATTTGGCTGGTCTATAAGTATCTATATGTGGAACAAATATTTAATAATGGGCTCTTCAATCTAACAGAGAAAGAAAGATATAATATCCAGTGGCAGTAAATTGAAGCTAGACAAATTCAGACTGAATACCGTGTGTACATTTTTGACAGGGAGGGTACTTTACCATTGGAACAATTTACCAAGGGTCATGGTGGATTCTCCGTCACTGGTGAATTTTGAATACAGATTGGATGTTTTTCAAAAAGATATGCTTTAGGAATTGTTTTGGGTAGTTCTGTGTCCTGTATTATACAGGAGGTAAGACTAGATGATCACAATAGTCCCTTTTGGCCTTGGAATCTGAGTTTATAGACTTTTTGCATCATAAAGAAGCAAAAAAAAAAAAAAACTTGCATTTATCTACCCTTCATTATAATACTGTGGTGCTAACACAGTTTGCCAAAAACTGTATAGTAACTGTCAGTCCTGTGTAATCTTGGTAATGTTATGCATAAACCTGAACAGTTTGGAACAAACTATAGCAGGCTTAACAGACAACTTAATTGTATATTCACTAAATTAAAAATAACACACGGCCTAATTTTCTGTTTTCTGATTGGTTGAAATTGTGTAAGCATTTATCAATGCCAGATATTTCCCAACACTGTCGTCTTTTTTTTTTTTTTTCTTTCCCAGTTTCAGCCTCTGGGTAAATAATTCAAAAATTCTGATCACGTCAGTTATGAGACAACTGGCAAAAGCTGGTGGTTAAAGCTCTAAGCACTACCAACACCTTGTAATGTTTTCTGGTATTTAAGTGTTTTCATGGTGCTTATTAAATCTTCCTGATCTCCGAATGCTGTCTACACAGTCTGACTCTCCAGACTGCATCTTTAAATTGCATTTCAAAAGTGAAATGACACCTATCTCTTTTTTTCTGCATGAGCTATAATTTTTAGTTGTTTTTTTGCAATGATTCATCTTTTTTGGAAATTACAGGCATAAACTGATTGAATTTAGATAATCGTTTGAGTATGTGAAGGAACCAGGATTGTCAGAATTATTTCTGCTCTGCTGTTTCCAGATCTCCTTTTCCTGCCCCTATTTAGCCTTTTCATCAATAGACTTTGTTCCACGCAGTCAGATAGATAGCATAACTAAACCCTTGGTAAAACTGAAATAGATATTTTTCTGTCTTATAGTATAACGAGGTAATGGGATGCACTGTTTATAAATCTTGGGCTTTGCTAGGTAAAGCAGATATAAAGTTGGCACTTAGTCCTTGTTTCTATACGTGTCCGGGTAATGTCATTTTGATTAATGGATCTGATGTCAGTGCATGTCTTAGTACTGTTGTTGGGGATTAGTTTGGAGTCTGTCAGTTTCTCATCTTGGGGGGCTGTTACTAGACACTCCTAGAATTAGATACCCAGAAATCCGACTTGCATTATATGAAATAGAAAAACTACATGAATGCAGCATTGTTGTTGAGGCTCTGTGACTTATGTGCATGTGAAAGTTATTGTTCCCAGAGCAATTGTACCTTGGATACGTTGCACATAATGTTTATGCCTTAATATATGTGTGTGAAAATGGAGGATTAGAATAGAACAGTTATAGCTTGAACTACCACTGTCTCCCTAGTGAGAACTAAATTTGTAGTGTCCATTCTGTAGGAACTATACCTCTGAATTTCCTGAGTTCTGTATATGTAAAACCTCAACCATAATATTAGAGTAAGACTATTTTGCTTTTAACTTCCTTTTCCAACTAGAAACTTGAAGCACAGGCTCACTGTACCATCCTACCAGCTAAGCTTTTTCTCAGGCAATTTAAAGGGTGTTGTAGGAGAGGGGCTAGGAGGGTTTACAGGATACGGATGACCTGTCAGAATGTCAAGAGGGTTGAGAAGACGCATTCAGTTGCCACATGCTTAAAATGGTTTAACAAATTTTCCTCACTTTCCATATAGTGTGACCAGGGATCTGCTTTTTGACTGGAACATCTGGTCGAAAAGGGACCCTGGCGGCTCCGGTCAGCACCACCGACCGGGACGTTAAAAGTCCGGTTGGCGGTGCTAAGGCAGGCTAGTCCCTACCTGTCCTGGCACCAGGCTGCATCCCGGAAGTGACCAGCAGGTATGGCTCCTGAGCAGGGGGGCCACGGGGATCCGCACACTGGCCCTGCCCCAAGCGTCGGCTCCACACTTCGGTCAATGGAAGCTGGGGTGGTGGTGCCAGTGGGCGAGAGCACATGTGGCGCCTCCTTCCCCCATCTAGGTGCTGGACCTGCTGGACGCTTCTGGGGCGCAGCGTGGACGGTGTCAGGGCAGGCAGGCAGCCTGCCTTAGTCCCGGTGCGCTGCTGACCGGGAGCCACCCGAGGTAAGCCAGTGCCCCTACCTCCCCAAACCCAGAGCCCCCTCCTGCACCGCAAACCCCTCATCCCTGGCCCCGCCCCGGCTGGAAGCAGCTCCCATCCCTTCCTGACAGCACAGTGCTGAAAGGCTGCTGCTGGCCTCCTTCTGGTGTGAACCCTCTTTGGCAGAAATCTGGGGGGGAGGAGACATACGTGCTTCCCCCCCCCCGCATCATCTCCAAAGTTCTAATTAAAGGCTTAGAATGAGCATGACTTCCCAACCATAATTACAGTGATGCTACAACATACAGGGCTTCCAATGGAGAATCATGCTAAGACTTTTTTGATGTGGGAGGAAAGGTGATGTCAAAATTCTTTCTTTCTTGATGTCAGCATTTAGTTCAGTGTGGGTTTGTGGGTAACTGTTGTAGTGTTCTGATTCATGAGCAATTTGGGGAACTTGTAGGACAATGTCTTTAAATATAAAGAGATCTTTCCCAGAGAAACAATGGAACTTGGTCTGTCATGTCAAGCTAGCATCTGTGATCTTCAGGAAATTGTGCCCTATAGCGAGCATGTCCTAGTAGATTACACCTATGTTAAAATGGTGTGGGGCGGGGGGGGATTTTGGTAACGTTTTACTAAACTCAGTCAAGCTCAGTGTTCCATACAGCTTTCAGTTACTCCTGAACTTTTTAAAGGTGTTTGAGAAGGGTGTAGGTAACTAGCTATTGAATTCTCATCCCTTTCCTCCCTTCCCCATTCAATCCAGAGATTGGTGCTGAGTTTTTCCCTCTTTCTCTTTGCAGAATTACTTGGTGATGTGCTAAAAGACCAGCCACAGGAGGCAGATGGAATCGATTCAGTAATTGTAGTGGATAATGTTCCCCAAGTTGGACCAGACCGTCTTGAGAAACTGAAGAATGTTATTCACAAAATCTTTTCCAAGTTTGGGAAAATTACCAATGAATTTTACCCAGAAGCAGACGGGAAGACAAAGGGGTGAGTAATGAGAACTCCTGCTGTAAATGGGATTGAAACATTGTTCAGGTTAATCCTTTGAATGCTAATAGACATTTGTGGGCTAAAATTCTGAGATTGACATAACAGAATAGGATGATGACCATAGAGGCACTTTGGCATGCTATCTCAGTGATATAGACACAAGATCCTGAGGACACTGAAGGGCTTAATTGTTACCTAGACTATAGCTGTATAGGAAAATAGATGTAGTCATGTTGAACAAATGGGTAATGAAAACTTGGGCTTGGGAGAAGGTAATTACAGACTTTGGGTGGTGGTATTTTTGTTGTTGTTTTGCAATACTGAGTTACTTGCTATTTTTTTCTCTTCTCTGGGATTATCACTATCCCAGATTTCAGCTCAATGAGACTGTTAAGGTGGCTGGAGAGTAGCATATTTTTCTTTGGGGTTTGGAGACCTAATATGGCAGATGAGAGAATGTAATTTGTTGTCAAAATATTCAGTATATGCTTTCTAGAGTTGTAGGGCTGGAATAATTGCTGTGGGCTGGAGGGTTTTCAGCTCAGTCAGGATAAACTTTACAAAACAAATCCAGGTACCTTGAAAATCATTTTCTGTGGGACATTATTAGGTCCTATGTCCACTGTTCCATGAATTCTGGCCCTGGGGCAGCCTGCACCCCAAACCTGTCATCATTGGCCCCAGCCGGAGCCCGCACCCCAACCTTCTGCCCTAGCCCTGAGCCCCCTCCCACACTCTGAACCCTTCGGCCCCACCTTCGCCACACACAACCTCCATATTGGTGCACATGACAAAATTAATTCCGCACATGGATATAAAAATTAGAGGGAACGTTGGTGGAGAGTAGTAGTTGTATTTTGAGGGCCCAGAACATATGAATGAAAAGTTTTACGTATCTCTCTGAATTTGCTCACTTCTCAAACATGTCCTGCCATTCTAATGGGAAGAGCTGCTTACCTATGTACCTGATGGTAGCACTTCTATGGCAGTTCTGCTGTGTGTGAATATGCCTTCATAATCTGTTCCACACAGTTTCAAGAAGGCAGAGAAAAATTTTGATCCAAGTCATGTATATATGATTAAGAAAAATACTTATGAGCAAAATGGAGATTAATTGCCTTCTCCTATACCAGAACTGGCAACTTCTTCAATCTTGCCTTCTGGATTGAGTACTAGCTTTTCAGTTAATTCACCCACCATATGGCTAATGCTGACTACAGGCAGGTTGCTACTGAGTAATCACATTTATCTCTTAGGTATATTTTCCTGGAATACATGTCCCCAGCACATGCAGTGGATGCTGTGAAAAATGCAGATGGATACAAGTTGGACAAGCAGCACACTTTCAGAGTCAACCTTTTCACTGATTTTGACAAGTGAGTGTAGCCATCATGTTCTCTCGTCTTTATTCCTAAAGATCATGTTGTAGCCTACTTCTGATCAAAGGCATCTGTAATATGTGTAACTGATCAAATCACTCTTCTAGATACATGACAATCAGTGAAGAATGGGACATCCCAGAGAAACAGCCATTTAAAGACTTGGTATGTTTTTGTTTGTTTGAAAGATGAAAGGGATATGTTACATGAAGCTTTGAATTAAAATATTCCACGTTCTAAAACTCCTTATTGTTGTGGCATTCATACAAAAAATACAGAACAAAGCTATGTTGCTTTCATAGTGACCGCTGCTACTGTTTAAGAATTATCTTCCCCATGATGGAGTGCTGGGCTCATCCAAAGAACTTGCCATAGTTCTTGGGCAAAGAGGGAAATGAGGTCCTGATATTTCAAATTGCTAATGTGTTTTTTCCAAAGTTTAAGCCAAAATAGCTAGAGAATTAAATTTCTGAAATCTGTAGTTAAATAACTTGTGGCTTGTAATTATCTTTGGTTTTTATCATGTGCTCATAAAATAGAATTTTCATCCTGGAGCATGAATATGGTATTTTTGAGAATTTGCTTCCTTAGCTCCTGACTCTGTTTTTAGGGGAATCTTCGCTACTGGTTGGAGGACCCAGACTGTAGAGATCAATACAGTGTGATCTTTGAGTCAGGAGACCGCACTTGCATCTATTGGAATGATGCAAAGGAACCAGTCGCAATTGAAGAAAGACCAGTGAGTGTCCCTGAAAGAACAGCTGCATATTCTAAATGCAGTATGGTCATTAAGGCTCTGAAAAAGTGGTGAACTCAGGAAACCGGGGCAGTAGTGACATAACTATCTTGTTCAATTGTTGTGTGCTGGGATGTTCAGAATAGAGTGGTAACACTCACTTTCTTTGATGAAAACAACTTCTCCATTTCCCGCTGTTCAGAGTACTTTGTTTTGGTTTTAATCTTCTAAAGGAGATAATGTCATTCATTTAGAGGCAGGGTTGCCTGTTTTAGAAAGGAAATAAAGTTGAATGTGAACTGAGTTGGTCTACCATTACTATCTTGCTGTGACTTCAATTAACCTCCCTATCTATAAATTAGGGATGATAAAAATCAGACTAAGATGTTAGGATCAAAAGACCTAGTTGAGCAAAGATCTGTCAGACTCTGATTTTGCACATCAGTGGTGAATGGGAGTTTACTGCTGTCGAGTGCATGCTACTCCCTACCTCCTCTTATTGTGTCTCTGCTGAGAGAAGGAGCACTGAAGATTTGTGGTAGGCTTGGTACTGGAGGCAGTCCATTACCAGTAGCTCACATGTCATCTGCTCTAGAGGCCAGGGAAGGAGACCTCAACAAGATTTTTTTTGATGACCAGGAGCTCCTCTGTTATGGTTAGGGGAAGGCAAGAAGTAGGGAGAAATTGATTTTGGGGGTGGTGAACATTATTCCAAATCACCAGATGCTTATTAACAAAGGTTCATATAGAAGATGCCTTTTTCCCTCACACTAGGTAAGGTTCAGGAGCTATGTTTTGTTAGGAAGATTAAAACACACCCTTCCCAGTAGTCGGAGAACAAGTAGCATGCTGAGCTTCTCGCTAGCGCTGGACACTGCTGAAGGCTTCCCACTACCATCCACCTCTAGCTCACTAGTTTTATTCTTCTGGTTAGTGAATGTTTGAAACTTGAAGTTTCATTCAAAGGCATTTTCCAGGAAACATTCAGACTAAGGAAATAAGAACTGCACTCCAGTCATGTTTAAGCTTGTGTAAATGGTGGCTGCTGGATTACTTGAGGGAGAGTGAAGCTACAAACTGCACATACTGAGAGTCTTCTGAATGTAATTCAGCTCTGATGTATACTGTACACTTTATCTGCAGCGGTGGACGGAAACCTATGTACGCTGGTCCCCAAAAGGTACTTACCTGGCTACATTCCATCAGAGAGGCATTGCTCTATGGGGAGGAGAGAAGTTCAAACAGATTCAGAGGTTCAGTCACCAAGGGGTACAGCTTATCGACTTCTCACCTTGTGAAAGGTATGGTATAAAAGCAGTTTGAGAGAACGCCTTAGGGAACAGAACACCAAGCATGTTTATTCTGCCTTATCTACTTTTCGGTATCATGGGTTTTCAATCTTCATTTCTCTGCTCTTTGGAATTGCTGCCTTTTTTTCATTAAATATTTTTAGAATGTTTGTGTGTATCCATAATTCTGTTTGACATGACATTCTACTTTTTAAGTTGGAAAATGGATTGTGTTCTTTAAATACTGAGTAATGATCTACAGTATTTAATAATAAAATCTTCCCATTTACTTCAGTTTGTCTGGTACAGGCACCTTAATATATACACACACCCACGGTATCTTTGAACTCAGTGATGCCTGTGAGTTGAGTTCTGGTCTTTCAGCATCTTCAAGGGTTGTAATTTTCAGATGAATAATTCTTTATGCTTTTTGTTTGATGATGGCATCTGTGGAGATTGTCAGGCAAATGGTTTTGTGAAGGCTTCACCTATTTTTCTCTTGTGAAGCTTAAGCTTCTGTCTTGTGTTTATAAATGAAAAGATTGACTTGTTGGGGGTATTTTGGTTTTAGATTTTTATTGTAGTTAAGATATGCTTGGGCTCTTAATAGGAAAACATGTTCCTGCCCTGAAAGCTTCCATCTGGTAAATTCTTGTCTCCAAGTCATCATGTTTTATACTATGTACCTCATTAGTAGTCATACATGGATAATGATGTTTCCCCTTTACAACACCCAGGTGTGGTGGGTTTCTTGCTTGAATTGGGTGTTTGTTTTGGCCAGAGGAATCCAGAGGCAATACCATAGTTTGGATGCCTAACACCACCCCTGACACAAAAAGGTACTAGAAAGAGTGCTGGACTCTGCCTGGGAACACTGATCTCATCAGACAGTCTAGCTAAATGCTGACAAAGCTTCATCCCCTCTAGCTTTTGCAAGAGAAGGGACTCTGTCCTCCTAGAACATGCAGGCATACTGTTTTACTGCTCCACATCCCCATAGTAACTGCTGGTTCATGAGGTGGGTGAATAAGGCTCTCCACTACTCTACTCCTAGAGAGCTTCCCCTCTATTAAAAAGGGGTGTATGGGTGGCCATCTAATACACCTCTACCCCGATATAACACAAATTTGGATATAATGCGGTAAAGCAGTGCTGGGGGGAGGGGGCTGCGCACTCCGGCGGATCAAAGCAAGTTCGATATAACGCGGTTTCACCTATAACGCGGTAAGATTTTTTTTTGGCTCCCGAGGACAGCGTTATATCGGGGTAGAAGTGTACTCAAGCCATCCCTCAACTCCCTCACTAGTTTGTGTAGGGGTGGATTGGAGAAAAGTGTTTGTACTCTACCCATTCCCCAATTCTGGCTGTGTCCTCTTTCAGTGCATGCCTCTTGAACTTTGCTTAGCGGATTCTTCTCACAATTAGACAAAAGCATATTTGTGCTGAAATGATCGTTACATCATATGAAAAGTGAAGCTAGTCATTTTCCCTCTCCCCTTCTTGTAGGTATTTAGTGACCTTCAGCCCTTTAATGGACACACAAGATGACCCTCAGGCCATAATCATCTGGGATACCCTAACTGGACAGAAGAAGCGAGGGTTCCACTGTGAAAGCTCAGCCCATTGGCCTATTTTTAAGTAGGTTGGGTAACAGTAGTAGAGGACAGATCACACTAAATGACTAGCCTCTTCTTACTAGAGGGGTAACATGATAGATCTGATGCTTCATCTTCCTCTTATTTGTTCAGGTGGAGTCATGATGGTAAATTTTTTGCCCGAATGACATCAGACACGCTCAGCATCTATGAAACACCTGTAAGTGCGTTTTTACATAAAACCTGATTTATAATGTCAGTTGTACCTAAAGTGCTGCTTTTTTTTTTTTTTTTAATTTGAAGCGAGTTACTGCTAAAATTTGCTTAAAAGAAATATCTGACTCTCCAGTAAATACCTATTAAAGGGTGAGAAACCCACCCTCTCTCTTGTCTTGCTCTTTCCTTGGGCTCCCAACATCCCCACTGTTCACGGGTTGTGTGTTTGGTTTTTTTTCTTCCCCTTCCTTAATTTTTCACTGAGGTAGTGAAGGTTAGAAGGAAGTAGATGAGGAGAGCAACTTAATTTTTTTAATGGAGTGTAGAAAATCTAGCCTTACAGTATCATAGTTGTTTAATACTTCCCAACTTTTGTCAGCAGATCACTACCAGAAAACCCCCCTAAATCCAATAATGGAAACAATGTTGCTTACAACCTGCTCTATTTTCCTGTATGCCTCCTCATCCTAATGCATATTTTTAATTTGTAGGGTTATGGTGACTAGGTGGGTAATGCAAGAATTAGGATTATGGGGATGAGTGACAAGTGTTTTATACTATATATCCAGGTAGTGATTAAATTAACACCCTATCTCCTTAAGGGTGTTAATTTAAATAACCTACCTATGTAAGTATTCCTAACTTGCAAATTCATGATTTTTCTCTT
The DNA here is from genome assembly GCF_013100865.1 of Trachemys scripta elegans. Lineage (NCBI taxonomy): Eukaryota > Metazoa > Chordata > Testudines > Emydidae > Trachemys > Trachemys scripta. Next base: position 11,135,848 of record NC_048307.1, on the reverse strand, counting down.
TTTGCAGTCCATGGGTTTGCTGGACAAGAAAAGTTTGAAAATCAACGGGATAAAGTGAGTTTTTATTCTCTTGTGAAGAGTTCTGCTTTCTTTTGTTTTATTCTTGAGATATTGTGTTAGGATTCTAGTATCATGGAGTTCAAGGCCAGAAGAGACCATTAGATCATGACCTCCTATATATTACAAGCCATTGCATTTTACCTAGTTATCCCTTTATTGGGTCTGACTAAAACATATCTCCCAGAAAGGCATGTAGTCTTGACTTGAAGACATCGAAAGAAAGCTAATCCACTTCCCTTGATGGTTTGTTCCAGTGGTAATCACCCTCACTGTTAAAGTAAACCATATCTGTGTGCCTTATTTCTAATTGAATTGTTCTTTACTTTAGCATCTGGTCATTTGGTTCTTGTTAGTTCTTTCTCCACTAGATTAAAGAGCCTATTGGTACCCAGTATTTTCTCCCCATGAAGATACTTATACAGTGTAATCAACTTGCCTCTCAAAGATAAGCAGACTGAGCTCTTTCAGTTTTTCTCACTATAAGAGGTAGTTTTGGGTCGAGAGTGTTACATGCTGTTTCCCAGAACATCCCCTTTTCTTAGGTCATGGATCAGCCTTTCAGTCTGATATCTATTTGCACTGAAAACTTTGCATTTGTGTAGTGGTTACACAATGAGGAATTAATATCTATTCCAGAACCATCTGCTTCCTATATTGGTGGTCATCAGTAAGAGTCGCTAATCTGTCTTTTGCTGAGGAAGATGCCTATGTCAGTGTGTGTTGGCTGTCAGTCAACTGGAATAATATTACTCTTCAACTCTTATGCTTTTGGTGCAGTAATAGAACGAATACTTAGAATTTCAATAGGATAGCATGTTTCTTGTCAATGTTTATACTTCCATTGATGATGATCCTGTTGTGTGTTCTGCAGCTGTGGAGAAACTACCTATGGGGAAGAAGTAAAGACATCTGTTTGTTACTACTTCTCTCTTTCCATGAGTTGGTGACAATTTGTGAACTTAGCAATGATGCCTGAAATATCTAATTGCTTGATGATCTAAGGACCTAACTTTTGATGTTCCTGCTGCATGTTGGCAGAATGGTACTCCCTGATAAACCAAAATGCATTTAACTCAAGTTAAGGATATTACATCAATAAAGGGATATCTTGTCTGATATTTGGCCGTCCATAGTCTTTAGTAAGAGTGCACTATACTTTACCTGCTGGCACTGAGGTAGCTGGGCTTATTGTACAATTTTATATGATTCTCATCATGATTCCTAAAGAAACGACTGACCTTTTTTCACCTTTCCAGGGTTCCAAAAGGCTTCTCAGAGAATGGGGATCTCTGAAATAGCTTCCTTAACAAGGGAGCTAGAAAATCTAAGTATGACAGATTGTAGGAGAGAAATGTACTTTTACCATAGTTAAAATGAGTTACAAAAAGACAACCCATTAATCAACCTGTCTCCCAAATCACTTGGGTATGAGATGAGGTACTCTTTCTACCTTTCCTAGATGTAAATGTATTGCTTCTACATCACTCCTTGTCTACCTGTGAATGGCAAATCAAACCTGGGTTTTCTGCAGGGTCACCAAACTGGTCCTGGTAAATTTATTTTTAATCGTTCTCATGGCACTTGAATTTAGAGTTAGAATTCCTGTCTGTAGCCTAGCTTTAGTATCACGCTACCTGGGAACTGATTGATTGATTCACCATAACGTATCAAATGTAACTCAGAACGCTACAACATATCTTTAACTGATTACTAAATTGGACTTTTTTTATGACATCTTGTCTCCTCTTTTTCAATCCTGTAGGGATTTCTCGTGGTCTCCAGGGGGTAACATAATTGCGTTTTGGGTGCCTGAAGACAAAGATATCCCAGCAAGGGTGACACTGATGCAGCTCCCCTCCAGACAAGAAATCCGTGTGCGGAACCTGTTCAATGTGGTGGATTGCAAGCTGCATTGGCAAAAGAATGGAGATTATCTGTGTGTGAAGGTAGACAGGACTCCTAAAGGTACACAGGTATGTGCTTCCTAGGTGTGTTCATAAAACTGATTCGGTCTCTGCTTTGGTTTTTGCATTTCAATATGGATTGATAGAAATGTGTCAAAACCCTCTCATTTTTTCAGTTAGGTTTTTAAGGGCTATGTGTGAGGTGCCATGGGCACTTAACGAGCATTGGACTTGACATCACTATCCATCAGGGTTCTTCAAGATCAATGAAAGTATGCCTGTCTTATTTCTGACCCCCTTCTTTTGGCATTTGTTGTATTTGTTTCAGCTGGTTTTGGTCCCACAGGTGACGCTGCATGAGCTACCATACATTTGTCCTCTTGAAATAGTCTCAACTTCTGTGCCGGAGAAAGCCTTTTTTGTTAACGCACAACTTGCTGAAGAAAATCCTATTTTAATAAAGGTGCTGTTTAGAAATAAGTGATCTTTCCGTGTTATCTTCCACCCTCTAAGGAAATGAGCACCAAAGAGTCTAGATTTATTATCTTGAAGTATTAAACTAGGCTAGTTGCATAGTCATCCTCATAGTCCTGTATTAAAATGACTTTCTGTACAATTATTATACTAGATACTTGACCTTTTGTTGACTTTCACAGGGTGTGGTGACCAACTTTGAGATCTTCCGAATGAGAGAGAAGCAGGTCCCTGTGGATGTGGTAGAAATGAAAGGTAAATCCTAGAGATACGTGTGCTAGCTATTTTGCTGATGTTGTGTATTCATCAGTGAATAAACTGACAAAATATTGTGTAAAATGCTACAACTAATGGCTCTTAACAGATGAAGGACAGTTGTGTGGCAAACTTCTTTCTTTGCCCAGCTATTTCTTAATCTAAAAAGACTGCCTGGCAGACTGTTTTCTGCTTCAGTTGCTGTACTTTAATACCAAATTGCTCATCATAATAGATGTTCTCTTTTTTGCATCCAGGATTTCTTCAGTCCTGTATACAGTAACGGCTTGGAATTGAAGTTGTGTAGAGCATGACTGACTTAATTTTGTCTCTTTGTACAATGTTGGGTTTTGACACTTCTTTACATCTGTTGCAGAAAGTATCATAGCCTTTGCCTGGGAACCAAATGGAAGCAAGTTTGCAGTATTGCATGGAGAGCCTCCCCGAATTTCTATCTCCTTTTACCATGTCAAAAACAATGGGAAAATAGAGCTCATCAGTAAGTATAGTTGACAGCAGGAGTACAGGTGGAGGAATCTAGGCATTAAGCACTTTACATGGTGGTATCAACCTGTTTACCCTGTAGACTTCTTACAGTTGCTTTTTCATAGACAGATTATGGTACTTCTGGGCCCTGGCAGAGGGCATGGGAGGCAACATGTCTTGAGCATGCTGCAGTCCAGCTGTCTTGGGCTGGGAGAACAGCCCCGAGGGCAGGGGTGTCAATTTATTCTGTAGTGAGGGCCAAATTACCATTTTATTCAGAGTCTGGGGGTTGGGATTGAAAAGATCACTGGTAAGATATTAATCTTGCTGCCTTGCCTGACTGCAGAATGTACCCCTTTTGCTGGCAAAGTTAAATACCACCTTTCTTTGACAGGACAAAAAATGCATTTTTGAAACTTCCTTTCCTCTCTCCATTAATTCACCTTCTCTATACTTCCTCCCCAGTATTTTAAGGATTTCCTCCCTCTCTGTTTGGACATTCTCTCCTTGTCCCTGCCCTCCATTTTGGTTTAAGAGTGCCTTATATTGATTTAACTTCAGTCCGCAAGGAATCCGCTTAAAGTAAATTGTGAAAAAGCACTCTTATGCCAAAAGAGGTATCCACATAAGGGGTTGCACCAATGTAACTACATCCATTTCTAAACAATTTTAGTTAAATTGGTACAATTTGTGTGCTAAGGTTTTGCGGATTCCTGATTCTCCCTGCCTGCACGTGCACTTTTTTGAATGTTTGATCATCCCATTCTTTTCAGTTTAATCAATGAGAGCAGATCCATGTTGGGTTTCATTCTTCCAATTAAAATACTACTATAGTAGACCTGTTGTTTGTTAATTGCAGAGCTCAGAGGTGCCTTTTTGAGGACTCTCTAGAATGCCTGTCAGTGTGGTTGCTACTAAGCTTCTTGATACCATTGGGTGGAGACTTCCATCATTTTTATGTTGCCATAAATACAAATTCTGTTTCCTTTCAGAAACGTTTGACAAGCAGCAGGCAAATACGATATTCTGGAGTCCACAAGGGCAGTTTTTAGTATTGGCTGGCCTGAGAAGGTGGGTATCACTACTTGACATTCTGAGAGAGCTCATTTTAAGTCCGTGTAATGCTCTCAAAGATCTAAAAAAAGGTCTTCATCACACTACTGTATAAAGACATCTGTAAGACAAATAGCCAAAATCTTAACCATCTGTCAATTTTCTGGTAGAAAACCTGCTTGTATTAAGAGGATTATCTTTGTTTGGAAGAATCTAACTTTGACATACGGTAATCTGTCAGTTGGCCTTTCTGAGGTCTACATGAATTTTAATTTGTTTGCAAGTGATTGAGTTTTTCTTGAAGATAAATTTATCTGTTTGTAATGTCTACGTATTTTCATATGCATCTTGCCCTCTTCTGCCTGAAATTTAATTTCCTGAAGTAGCCGGCCTCCTTACAGCAAAGGTAGTTAGTGCAGTAGATAAGATAACACCTCTTGTTCTGTGGCTGGCAGAAAATCCATTTTTATTTAGTCTATAAAAACAACTAATGAGATGCCTGTGTTTATATTGGCTATCTCTTCTGCTATCATATAAGATGAGGAATGAGGTTATTCTAATCTCACCCACCATGTTGTTCTCTTGGCTAAGTTTAGAATTCACTTCAGCTGTTTACTTCCTTAGTTTAAATATAAAGATGTATTTATTCAGGGAGCCCCTCAGATTTCTCCCCCAGCAGCAGTACAAATGACTTATTATGCCAGCAGCTGCCGCTCTTCGGCCGCCGTGCTCTGAAGGCAGCACAGAAGTAAGGATGGCAATACCGTGACACCCCCCGCCCCCCAACAGTCAGATTTCACAGTCTGAGGTGGTTTTTTGTTTGTTTGTTTTTTCTCATGGCTGTGAATTTGTAAGGGGCCTAAGTATAACTGATATAGGCCAATGGTCAAACCACTGAGCTATCCCACCCCCCCACAGTTCAAGAAGGATGTTGGAAAAACTGGAGAGGTTGAGAGAAGAGCCATGAGAAAGATTAGAAAACTTGCCTTCTAGGCATGCAGCAATTCTCCAAAAAGCTATGTTTTTAGAGTTTAATGTACCCACCATACATACAGACAAGGATAGCTGAGTGTTTGAGCATTGGCCTGCTAAACCCAGGGGTGTGAGTTCAATCCTTGAGGGGGTCATTTAAGGATCTGGGGCAAAAATCTGTCAGGGATGGTACTTTGTCCTGCTGTAAAAGCAAGGGACTGGACTCAATGACCTTTCAAGGTCCCTTCCAGTTCTATGAGATAGGTATATCTCCATATATTTATTTTATTTACACCCACATCATATGTTATTTCAAAGCTTATGCTATGTACATTTAGCTGAGGTATGATATGGAGTTGTCAAGTGGTGCTGTAAGCCTTAGGCAAGGTGAAACAATGGAACCCAAAGTGAGTGTCTTCTTGTGCACAGTTCCAGAAACATTGGGAAAAAAAAAAAATACTACCCATGCAAATCCAATTAAGACTTTCATTGGATTTGCATGGGTAGTATTTTTTTTTTTTTTCCAGAAAAGATGAAGCTTTTTAGCGTGTGGCAAAAATGGTGAATATCCATGTTTTGCAATATACTGACATGAAATGTTCTCACATCACGTGAGATATTTTGACAATTAAGAATAAATGATTATCATAGTTTTCTATATTTTCAGTTGAAACTTGCTGACGAGATTAGTCTCTCACTGAAGATTGTGCACCAGTAGGAGTAGATTGCATGCCCACAGTTTGTGCTGCATAGTGGGTAGATAGAAATGCATATGAATTCCTAATGTAATGCTTCTCCATTTGTAAGCTTTTGTGTCTATAGTATAGCATCGAGTCTGCCTGGTAGAAGGTTTTAATTTGTAATTGCCTGTCCATGCAGTACTAACCTTTGAAATAGAATAGAAACTAGCTTTTTAATTCAGTGACAATGCACATATCAGTGTCAGAGAGGACAATATACAGCTATTATGAATATGTAACAGCTATGAGAAGTGATTTAACAAAAAAATAGTGAAGACAGTCATTGCCTCTGTACTGGAGATGGGTTACAGCTCTTACCAACAATATGACAAACCCTTTTGACCCTGAATCACATCTGGAGGTGCTTCTCAACATATCTACTGAACTGCGTGTAACATCAGAGATTAAAGAGTCTCTACTTAAAACAGCAGATGTTGTTGAAGAACAAATTGGAAGACTTGTGAGAGGTGCATTTGATTGTGATGGGAGACACAGCTTCAGCCCAGTCAAGAAATCTGGCATTAAGATATTTACTCACATGGTCAAGACCACCAAATTTAAGTCTGGAGAAGGAGGGACCATTAGAGCAGCTATTAGTCCAAAAATTGTTTTCCACGGTGTATATCAGAGATACAATGGCGGTCATACAAATGATGGCTGGAGACAAATTTCATTCATTCAGTGAATTGGCTGCTGAGTACTTGAGGCAGGTCCTAAAAGGATTTGATAAGCTAGTTCTGTAATCTCTTTGACAGATATAACTGTAACTGAAAAGTGCGGGAAGATCACGCCAGGCAGGTTCCAAAGTGGGATGCAAGAAATACCGAGTAATTGGATGCCCTCTGCTTCCATATGGAGAGATTCTAAAGTTGGTGTCCAAAAAGCAGTCACTTGTAAAATTCCTCTGTGAATATATGGTTCAAAATGCACCAGTGTAGGAGCACCCAGAGTACAAATACGCCACCTTGCTGGAGGCTTTTCCAATGGGGATGTAGTAAAATACATTACCGGTAGAGGTGTTGAAAGAAGCTCAGACTAGCACAGTACTCAAGAGGAAGCAGAGACAAAGATGCTTCTGAATGCTGTATGTACCAGTACGGCTTTTGGGTCTCTGGATGTCAAAGGAACCATATTGATACAGATGTTTTGGTCCTTGCATGTTCCATACTTTCCAAAAATGGAACATGCATATAACATATGGATTGAAACTGGCACCATTACCGGCTCCGCTGACAAGTGTCACTTCATACCTGTGCATACAATTAGATGCACTCCCTCCTGACTTCTGCAACATATTTCCTGCTGTCCATGCATTAATAGGATGTGACTGTCCTCCCTAGTTGATATTGCAGAAAGAATCGGAATTTAATGCTGTAGAAATACAGGGAACTTACTCCCCCTTTGGCGAGATCTCTGAAGCGGTGACTGACCAGTGACCATTTCTGCAGCAAGGAATCTGGTAGCAGGGCTGCATTACAAGACCGAGAAAAGGAGACCCACAGAGACCTGAATTGCTTTCATTTCAATCTAGCCATCAAAAAGAGCAAGTCACTGGCCAAACTCCCACTATGTGAGGACCGTTTTGAAGAGTATGTCAGCAGAGCATCTTGGCAAACAAAGATTTGGATGTCTTTGTGCATAGGCAAACCAAATATTGGATCACCATTGCAATGTGGATGAACTACTTCCATATTCTTCAAGGGCCCAATGGCACCTAAGCTTCTACCAGACCTTATTTGTGCCATTACTAGTAAAGGGTCACTGCAAAATCAGCTGTCTGTAGTCAGAACAATCTTCACTGCACAGAACTGTGAAGGCTGGTAATCCATGTGCTGTCAACGCTTCATGCTGGACAAGATGATGTTAACTAGAAATGTCACCAACAGTGTTACATTTCAGTTACACCTGTACAAACTGATTATTTTGTTTTATCCTTTTAGATTGTTGCGATGTTCTGAGACCTCAAAAAAATCCAATTTTATGCCTTGAAATAATACATAGGGTCATAACGCACACGTTTTTCAAAGTGGTCCTTTCAACATGTTGATGGTGTCATTGTTATCCCTGTTTCTGTGGTAATGGCACCACTTGAGTGTTCTATCATACTTCATCTTAAAGTAGACCTCATAAGCTTTCAAATGATGTGCATGTGTGTAGAGAGGGTACACTAAGTCGACCATATCGGTGGTGTCTGCCACGCAGCTATGATAGTGATAGGCTTAGGGAGCGCAGTCTATTTAGCTTAACAAAGAAACGGTTATGGGGTGACTTGATTACGGTCTACAAGTACCTACATGGGGAACAAATATTTAACAATGGGTTCTTCAGTCTAACAGGTTTAACACAATCCAGTGTGTAAAATGTTAACAGTGAAAGTAATTAACCATTGGAACAGTTTGTGGTGGAGTCTCCATCTCTGACTATTTTTAAATCAAGAGTTAAGATTTTTCTAAAATATATGCTCTAGGAATTATTTTGGGGAAGTTCTATGGCCTGTATTATACAGGAGATCAGACTAGATCAGATTATAATGGCCTTCTGGCCTTGGAATCTATGAAAATCAATGTGGTTATTCTGTGTACATTATTTCCATTACACATGTTAATGGAAAAGCCCTGCTTCTCATTTAGAAATCTATTTTATTTTTTACTTTCTTTGCTACCGAAATAACCATATTTACACCATGGCTGTGAAATTTTGGTTGTACCCCAAGCTCATTCATAATGTGGTTTCTTTATGACTTTGGAGAGGGAAAAAACATGTTAAGGAACTTTAAGCCTAGAAGGATACAAGGGTTAAAACTATTCCCCATTGTTTGTTCACAAAAATATGAAGAAACAGGTGTGACTTTAAAAACCTTGAGAGAACCTATTTAAACACCAGCAATGAAAAAATGGTAATCTTGTTAATATTGATGGGATTTTGTGGGGTGTGTTCATAAAGAATGTCACCTCCTAGTATAGATCCTGCTGATCTTCTTTTTTTTGCGGGGGCGGGGGCGGAGGGGGGGAACAGGACAGGAGGAAAGTGTCAGCGTGCATGGATCACTTTTCCATCTTGTTCCTCATTGTTTGCCTTTGCAGCATGAATGGTGCCTTAACATTTGTTGATACATCAGACTGCACCGTGATGAATATTGCTGAACACTATACAGCCTCAGATGTAGAGTGGGATCCTACAGGCCGATACATTGTGACATCTGTGTCCTGGTGGAGCCACAAGGTACTAAAGTTTCTGCTGTGATGTCTCCCTGGGTATTTAAGAGGGTCAATCTGGCTTTTCCTATGTTAACTACTCGAGAGAGAGAGAGAGAGAGAGAGAGAGAGCGAGAGCGCGTTGCTTGTATCTGTCAGTGGGTAATAGCTCCTGGTGTAATCGCTTACATGCCTATTTCACATATCAACTTATTGCTTTCCTGTGTCAATGAACTACTTCCTTGTTGTTCCAGTCAGGGTACTGTTTCTCTTCTATATGCAAGTATAAGGTTTTTAGTCTTTGGGATTAGTTCAGGAGCTTTCTTACTGCAGTTCAGATATCTTGGAAGTGCTGGTGGATACCTCTGCTTTGGATACTTCATAGGTGCTTCATTTTTGAAGCAGTATAATTTTTTTTTTTTTTTTTTGAGGAACATTACTTCAACTTATAGTTAAAATAAGAAATGGGGGGACCCACACCTACCCCAAGCAGTGTGTTCACCCTGAAAAGGTAGACGTTCCAGAGACTGAGTCCCACTAGGGACTTTCCTGTTGATTTTTCCATGGAATGCATTCAGATATATGGCAATGGGGTAGCACAGTATAAAACCCTTAGACATGAGTGAAATTTCTCACTTACTGTTTTCCAGGTGGACAATGCCTACTGGCTGTGGACCTTCCAGGGTCGTCTCCTCCAGAAAAACAATAAAGACCGGTTCTGCCAGCTACTGTGGAGACCCCGACCTCCAACCCTGCTCAGCCAGGATCAGATAAAGGTGTTGTATCTCAGATTAACTCTTCTGGTGTGGGCATTGGTGTAGAGAATTCAAGAGTGGTCTAGTCACAAGGGTGTGGCTTAAACTGGGGAATGGAAAACTGCTGTAGAGTTTTCTCTCTGCTTAGTGGTAAGGCAATGTGAGAGCTGTTCACAAATTCACTGGGGGAATCTGTATGTTGAAATGGTTCTGTGTATGTAACAGTATTCAATTTGAGTTGTCACTATTCCTATTACAAACTTGTTTTTGTGTGGGGGGGGTGGGGGAGAACATTCTGAGGCAACTAGAAGGAAAGGTATTAGAAGCAGAGAGGACTGTTGAAAACTTGGATAAGGAGCAGACTTTGGCTATCCAAACTCCAGTGGTTGCCCAGGTACAGAAAAACTGAAGGTATCTATAGGCCTAAGCAAGGAAGAGAAACTATAAATGATAGAGGAGAGGGCTTTTTTTATAGACAAGGAAACTTGCAAAAATGCTGGGTTTGCCAAGGCATGCCTGAAGTAGCACTGTCTTATACATTATGGTGGTCTCTAGTACTGGTTGACATAAGTTCTCTCTTGCAGCAAATTAAGAAGGACCTGAAGAGGTACTCCAAGATTTTTGAACAGAAGGATCGTCTAAGCCAAACCAAAGCCTCAAAGGTAAGATGCTTCTGGGACACAATGAATCAATAAAAGGCAGCTGATGCACTTGTAGTCCATACTAATCTAATGTGTCTTTGTCGCATTTCACTGACTGGGCCATATAGTTTTGAGTCTGCTGCTGCCTCCAATTTAATAGACATTTATCCCTTATTTCAAGTAGGAGAGGCCATTGTGTTTTAGGTCCAGGTTTTCCAGATTCAGTCCCCACATGACCCAGCCAGGAACATTATGAACTCAAGCACAAGCATATGTGTAGGGAAGGCAGTAAGGCAAAATCTGCTGGTTCTTCACTTGAAGAAACTGAAGCATGGTGTTACTGGTATATGTTGGAGGCGGAATCGGGAAGAATTTTTGTTGAGTTAAGTAAAGATACTTAAGTAATCTTGGCTGGGACTTATGGGTTCCTGGTGGCTGCCTGTTAGCCAGTTTTAGTATAAAATTTTCACAGAAACCATAAACCCATCTTGCCACGCTGGAGAAAGGTGTCTTAAATGCTGATGATTATCTGTCACTAGCTGCATCCATAAGCAGAAAACCCCTAGATCACTTCCAAATGCATCCCACAAGGACACACTTTACTGATGGGCTTATTAACCTCTTGTTTTGCTTCTGTAGGAGCTCGTAGAAAGAAGACGTACAATGATGGAGGAGTTCAAGAAATACCGCAAGATGGCACAAGAATTATATTTGGAACAGAAGAATGAGCGTCTAGAGCTGCGAGGAGGTAAACCAGCCACTGGCCTTGTCTTCACTTACCGGAGGGTCCGGCGGCACGCAGTCGATGTTCTGAGATCGATTTATCGCGTCTGGTTAAGACGCGATAAATCGATCCCGGAAGTGCTCACAGTCGGCGCCGGTACTCCAGCTCGCCGAGAGGAGTACGCGGCATCGACTGGGGGAGACTTCCTGCCGCGTCTGGACCGCGGTAAGTTCGGACTAAGGTACTTCGAATTCAGCTACGTTATTAACGTAGCTGAATTTGCGTACCTTAGTCCGAAGTGGGGACTTAGTGGGGACCAGGCCACTGGCAGCATCGTAAAGATGTGGCTTTATCAGTAAAAATTTTTAAAGCACCAAATAAACATCACTCAGGCTATAGAAGCAGTCTCTTGTAGTGGATCAGTGTTTGGGAGTCGAAGCCCTCCTCTTTGTGGTGGGTTGGGGTCCCTTTTTAACATTCCCCCTCCTGCCAAAAATAATCCCTCGACCCATGCCTTAGCAGGTTTGCTCACTCCTCAGCTATTCTCTTTCCCATCCTTTGTTTTTTCCATCTGCTATCTTGAGGTGGTGAGTAGGGAGGAAGGCTACTGTTGCTGCCCAGTGTGGTCAGTACTGATGGTTTTGCACATAACGTGCTGGAGGCCAGTGATGATATTAAATGCCTTATTTTAAAGGTGCTTCTCGGCTATGTATTTTCCTTTTTAGCAAATACATTAGTCATTTTTGCCTTCTTGGTGGAGGTATTCAGGACTAATGCCTCTTCTTTTCCTCCAGGAGTGGACACAGATGAGCTGGACAGCAATGTAGATGACTGGGAAGAGGAGACTGTTGAGTTTTTTATCAATGAAGAAATTATTACCATTGCAGAACCAGAGTAGTCCAATAAAACTGTGGTAAGACAGATTGCCTTTCAGTTGAGAAATACCTTTCCTATCAGCTGTTGCAGCGTACCTCCAACCTGCGTAAAAGCACTTTCTGGGAAAGCTTAAGGCTTATAGAGTGCAAAAATGAATGTTTCTATACCTTTGACTTGGCTTTTGTACTGCGCTCTCAGTTGAAAGGTTCTGAATGGCCAATTGTAGTGCCAGTGGCCAGAAATGATAAAGGCTTTCTTTCTTCAAAGTGAATGGTTAGGTCAGCTTGTAAATCTACTGGCACTTTGCAGAGTGCTACGTCCTTCTCTTTTTGATCCTTTCAAAGACTGAGAATCTGAGCCAACATGATGCGTTGCAGGCACTTGATGAAAGTGCCTATGCAGTATGAGAAATGTTTATAATTATGCTAGTGGAGAGGTAAATTTTGTGTTCTGGTTATTGGAACCATATAACCTTGAATTGGTGTAAATAATGTTCTGATGCACTATGTAAGAAGGTTTAATTACTGAACAAATTTGTTGCATACTCTTAAGTCAGGTATTGCTCTTGAAAAGTCTTGACAAAAGTCCTCATGCATTCTGTTACCTCTTCCTAAAAATGCCACTGAGATTTCAACATGTAACAAACACTTGTATTTAGTGTCACTGAAAGTGTTTATTCATTATAAGCATTTATTTGAAGCCTGTTTTAATCCAGAAGGCTGCTTACCTTGCTGCATACTCCAATATATCCCCCAAATATTGGCAATCGGTGTTGCAGATCTAGTGGAGCTTTCCTTCTTGGATACTTGCCAGACTGTTGTGAAGGAGATGCAAACTCTGAATCTCACTGTAGGCCTCTGGAGTCTGAACAGAGCACTTGTCTGGCTTGGTGTGTCTAGGCACACTGTTAAGATGCAGTTCCTCTTTCTAGCACCCCTTCCTGAGAGCCTATCCTCTGGGACCAGTGCTGACCGCTCAGGCTCACTTGTAGCTTAAACACACCTCTCCCAGAATTCCAGCTACAGTGGGTGCTCTAGTTCCAAGGTAACTCTTCAGGGAAACATGAGGTGTAGCACAAAACACACAGACTTTGCGTGCAATTCTAAAGACACCATGGCTTTTTACTTCAGAAAGAAAGCACTGATCACTTAGAAGATAACACCCTGAATGCAGTACCCTTTGCTCTAGCACACCCTTACTTTGAGGGACAATCTGTGTTCAAATAGGCAGAATTTCCTCCTGCCTCATTTGGCTTCTGCAGCAGCTTCACCAGCTCAAACCTGAGGGAAAATGGCTGAAGACCCCAAGTATAGCAGCTCCTGCCCTCTAACTTTCTAGTCTCCTCTGTCAAGTTACCTCTGATCAGCCTCCTCAGGTGATTACAGACCCCTGCAGGTAACTTTGTTGCCAGGCGACATCTCCCCTGACAGTTCTCCTGGGTAGGAGCCAGGCTTTTGTCTCAAGATGCTGTTTTTTCAATAGAGGACCATCAAAACTGTTAGCCCTGTGCCACTACATCTTGGAATTTCAGTCCAACATGGAGGTAATAAAAAGATGGCAGAGAAATGAAAGGGCAAGCCATTCAGAATGGAGTTTTCAGCTTGATAAAGTTGCATAGAATTCATAATCAGAGTTCCTAAATCATATAGACAGATTCCCCAAATTGTCACAAAAGGATAGCCCTAGTTGTTGGATCTGAGAAACGTGTACTTAGAAGACTTAAATCACTTGTCTTAGAGAGGAAATATTGTTCAGTGGTTACAGCACTAGCCCAGGACTCAAGGGATCTGGGTTCAATTCCCTGTAACATCTCAGACATCTGTCTGACCATGGGCAAGTCACTTAACCACATAGTGACTGGAATTAAGGCAGCAGCAGCCCCGCACCCAGCAGCCCCATTAGTGTAACGGATGAATACTAAAACCCCCTCACCCATCCAAAAATGCACAAATGTCACTTAAACCCTCTAAATATGTTTTTAGTTCCAGTGGCCAAGTATGTTCTCTTGCCAGTATTTGGGAAATGTGGAAGAGTGGAGGTAAGAAAGGGGGAGAAGCAGTCTTCTGGATTAAATAGGCTTCAGCTAATGAGTTACTGGGGAAGCACAACAGCAAAGGGTAAGTGGAATGCAGTTATAGAACTGCCTTTCCCTTGCTAGCAGCTGTGAGAGTTCTGATTTTTTTTTTTTGTGTGAGGCACAGTACTGACTTTTTCCTTTTTGTCCCCTTCTCTGCAGCACCGCCATATCTTGTACTGAAAAAGGGTTCATTTATTTTCAGAAAGCCTACACCATCTTCGGAATTTTTAATCCATATTCTCTCACTCTGGACGGTGAATGCACCAGGTTCTCTCCATTCTGACATATTGTAGTGCCTTTAAACCTCACTGTCAGCAGTGGGGCTATTTGAAAGGCACTGCTTTTAAATTTTTATTCCTTTGGGAGGGGGTTGTCTTTCTTTTTAAATCCACCACCAGTATTTGCTGTCTGACTCCTGTGCATTGCTTACCAGTTGGCAATTTTGAACAGTTGCCAGTAGGTGAGCATTATCCGTGCACCTTCCAGTGTCTTGCACGCTCACCATGCTTCTCTTTGCAGAGGACTCTTTTTATGTCCCGGGTGCATGGACAGGTGTTTGTTTTGTATGGGGAAAGATCAGCAGGAAAACCATTTTTCATATGATGTATGTTAGTGTGCTGAAGCAGCACTACAGTGGGCTGTACCCTCCTCCATTCAGATTGTGACAGGATTCAACAGGTTGAACGTGGAAATAAAAGCAGACCTATACTAAAAACAGGCCGTCCGTGTGTTCTGTAGAAATCTTCCCTTGAATGACCAGAGTTGATCATTATCTGAATATGAACCTGTCAGGGTTCAGAATTTGCAACTGCATTTGGTTTTTTGTTTCCCAGTTCCTTCATGGCTGCACTGATCTTTTAGTCCATGGTGTATTAGGTGGCAGACCGGCTTACATGTTTTTAATAACTATAGTGCAATGATTTGAAGATCAGTGTGTGAATTTCTGGGACCTACTTACAAGGTGTAGCTATTGGCAACAGCAGGATTATGGGAGATTTCCTGGGTTTTATTTGCAAGCTTTGGTTGAAAATCTATTCAGAGGAACACACTCTTCATGTGTGCCTTCGGCTATACAAGGAAGCCTATATTCTGATGTCTGGAGCCCTATGCCTTGTGGTGAAGAAAGTACAGAATACTTAACATCTGGATCAACTCCTCTTGAGCAGACTTCCATGCAGCAGCAGCAAAACCAAATCAACTTTAAGAACCTAGTTCTTAGCAGATAAGAGCTCTTAAATGAGCATGTTCTATGGTGAAAATACAAGTCAATACCGTCTGTCTTGTACCATCAACTTTTCATCCTTCAGAAAAATAAACAATATTTATCATGGGTGACGTAAACAGAATTCCAGATAATTAAATTTTTTTTAGATAATCCATAATCAAGTTTATCCCTTAATTTTTTTTTTTTTTTTTTTTAAATCTTTCAGAAGTGATTCTGCAAGGTTATAACATGTTGAAGGAACACTAACTTTTTAAATAAGGGAAGTAGGGTTTTAATATCACTTCAGTAGTGAGAAACTGTCTTGTGGAAGTCCAAAGATTTTGTTCAGGGTTGGCATACAGGATTTATTATGGGACTGAAGTAATTCCTGTAGTGGGGGTGATTTGTCCTCTACCCATCACCAGTCTCAGAACTCAGCTTGTGAAGCACATTACTGCGAAATGTCAAACTGTCTTCCATTTTGACAGCTAGATAAGTGTTAGTCCGGTATATGTTCTGACTATTTCTGAAGAGGGAAATACTCTCCCCTAACATGTTGTTGTGATCTGAATTTTTGTTTTAATTGTTGGGGGTTTGAAGAATAAGTTTAGTCTTGTCCAATATGCCTTCTAGTTTTACCTTTTGGTACAGGATACTCTATACTTTTTGGCAATAATGAGCAGTGAAACTACTAGAGAGAGATCTGCTGGACACATGTTTGGGTATAGTAACCTAAAGCAGCATGATCCTGGGAGAGAGAGAGAGACTCCCTGAGGATGTCATGTGGGCTGCAACTGTGTGCTGATTAGGCAGCAAGCTGTCTGCAGGCCAAGGGTTGAGAACCACTGCACTAGACTAATGCAAATAATATCAAGTGTCCGTTTTGTACCTTGCAATAACAAGCCAAGAAATCTGTCTATTGTATTTCCTTTCTGGTTTTAAGTAGATTTATTATGCTTTACTCCTTCTCCCTCTCAGAGCACACAACTGATGCATGAAGTGAGACCTTTATATACTAGTCTGTATAAGTTGTAAAGAACCTTGGGCTCCTTCAGGATGAAAGATATTAACATCTTATCTCTCTAGGTCACCAGTGAACAAGGAGTATTTTTTTAAATATTTGACGTAATAAAGTCTGTTACTTTATGCTCATGTTGTATGAGGCACTTTGGAAGTCCAGTCAGTATTCCTTTCAACAAATAATTAGTTGGGTTTTTTAACTTCCATATTGACTGCTGACACTAATGACTCATGCTGCTGCTCTAAATGAGTTTATTTTTTTGTAGCGCTTACCTTAAGTGTTTTTATTATACTACACAGTTTGCAATCTCTTTGCCTGCCACTGACATGCAGTTGTTCAACAATGTGGTAGAGCAACATTACTCAACACTTGACTATAGGAAAATTCTAAGCATTTTATCTGGAACAATGCTGCTAACACTTTTTTATGAAAAAGTCATGGATTCTTTAATCGTTTAAAAAGAGAGGCTGTGAATATTTGCAATGTTTCTATCTAGAGGGGAAATATCTACATTCCTATAGTTCCTGCCTCTCCTTCAAGAGTGTCATGGTCCCGTGTGCTTAGTGTGTGATAAATCCCCCCTATTTTCCATCTGACGGGGCACTAGACACCTATAGGAGTTGCACTGGGAAGAAGAGGTCTTGGCCTTTTTAAAAAAAAAAAAAATCTCCTATCCTGAAATCTCCCTTTATCTAGTAGTTGCTCTATCCTGTTTTGTGTTTTAAAGTGTGTATGCCTCAATCACTTAATGTTATTTTTTTCTGACTTCTCAATAACCTCTAATCCTACCACTGTTAAAATAAGACAAACAGCTCAGGGCCCTTATATTAAAAATTAGCCTTTTTTTAAAGATTTTAAAAACTGTTTTTCTCCTGAAGTGTGTTTTTTCTTTCATTAACAATCCCTTTTTCTTTTCCCTGCTGTGAATGGAAGTAGATGGACCCAGTTTTGTTTCTTATTTAACAAACCTCAGTGGTTGTCTCTTACCCCTAGGCCCTCTAACTTCTAAATTAAAGCTCGAGTGTTTCATCCAGTTAAGTCTTGCTTAGTATAATTCTCTATGCTAATAAACCCCAGTAATTAAAATAGAACACACCTTCCTTGTTTTTCACTTTGCAGCAAACTGGAGCCAGGGAAATCCAAGAACTGCAAGGCCTACCCATCTCACCTGCCAATATTAAGCGTTCTACTTCGGACTAGGAAAAAGGACAATAGCCTCTTAAACTCAAATATTTCACTAAGGGGCTGTACCTCAAACATCTATCACTGCTACAACTGAGGGGTTGGTGCTTAAGGGAGGAGGGGGCAAAATGTCCATGGGGAAACAGGCATCTTCAACCATGCTGTCCCTGACTCCTGCTGAACGAGACACCTGCAGCTAGCGGTTGGGTTTATTTTTCCCTGCACCTTGAATAATTCCCAGGGGCCAGCAGGGCTCCTGGGGTTCCAGCCCCCTGAACGTTGTTCTTCCCGAGCTGCAGTGCCAGGAGGAGCTGGGGCAGCAGCGGAGTCTGCTATGCCCCGGCTCGGATGGGCTGGGGGCAGAGGAGGTGCCCTGCCTTCACCGTGAGTCAGAAGGCGAGTAGCGCTGCGCTCTGTGCTGCTAGGGCGCCAGCGCCAGGCTCAGCCCGGGTGTAACTGCGCTAAAAGCAGGCGGCGCTGACCAGGTGAGACCCCCCTACAGCCTAGAGGCGCTTTAGCCTGCAGGCAGAGGGCGTGTGGGCCGCACCCACGTGCTGGGCATCTTTGGGCCGGTTCCGTACCCGGCCTCAGCAGGGGATGGCACTGTTGGGGCATGCGGGAGTCGTGCCGAAACCCTGCATCCTCCACCGCCCGGAGCCCCGCGGGGCGGGGCGGGGCAACGAGCGCTTCTGTCCCGCCCGGTGGTTCCCTGGGGCTGGGGCAGCTCGGAGCTGCTCGCCGCCGCCTCGTGCTGCTACAGCCGCGCGCTGATGTCACCTGTCGCCCGGGGGTCGCAGGTCTCCCCGGGGCTGGGGCTGCGGCTGCGAACCGCTCTCCCCGTATCCTACAGCCCAATGGCTTCCCCCTCGGGCAGCCCTCTCAGCGCGGGGCAGAGGCGGACCGGAGGCCCGGCTCCGAGCCCCAGCTCGGCCATGAAGGATCCGAGCGTGGAGCAGCAGCTCACGGTGAGTCCGGCTGCCCCGGGGCAGTCAGGCACCCGGCCTTCCCGTCTACTCTGCAATCCCCGGCTGCACCCACAGACCCCTTCTGCGAGCCCCGTGCAGCTCCGCTCCAGCCCCGGTGCCTGTAAACAAACCCTCCGAGGGCTGAAGGCACTGGACTGGACAAAGAAAACACCCTGCAGGGGACTGACCTGTAGCGGTAGAGGGTGGGACAGGATACGCCAGCAGGTTTGCCCCATGTTTCCTTCTGGAACTCCTGGGATAAGGCTTTTCCAAGGCAACTGAGCGTGTGAGCTTTTCCATCTGAATTGAAATTGTCTGTTGTAGAAAGCAGGTAGGTTGCACTCATCAGAGTCCCAGGATTTTGACATGTCTCTGTGTGGATCATGGGAATTTGCTGTTTTTTCAGTAATGATTGTGCACAGAGACAGTTCTTTAATTAATTCTGCTCCCAAGTTTCTGGGTGTGTGTGTGTGTGTGTGTGTGTGTGTGTGTGTGTGTGTGTGTGTGTGTGTGTGTGATAATTTACAATAATCTCTCACTCCTCAGACTTATTTTTGCCATGACCTTGTGTCAGAAACATGATTGCATGTGCAGTAATCTCTGCTTTGAGCTCTAAACCATATAGTAACTATTGGAATCTCTTATGTGATAATATCTAATAGCATGTAAAATATTTTGAGTTCCCTTATAATGCCAGTAAGTCCTTAATACTGAATCTGATCCTTCACCACATGCTTTCTTGTCTTCCCTTGGTAGCTACAAGTAATTATTTTAATTTACCTGCTTTGGGATGTGAGCAGTTACAGACATGCAAGAGAGGCTTGTCAGTCTTACACCATTGCACGCTCTGCATGAGGAGGAACTGCTATAGATAGGGTAACATTTTCAAAAGTGCCTCGGTCCCAGAGCCGCCCCTTGGGTAGGGCAAATCAGGGAGACCAGCCCGGGCCCCGCGCTTCGATAAAATTGGGACTGTCCTGATATTTAGCCCTTTGTCCCACGTCCCGAACTCCAGACTTCGGTGGAATCCCGTTGACTCCAGTGGGGTTCTGCACAGATTAGGTGTCAATCTACACCAGGGGTTCTCAAACTGGGGGTCGGGACCCCTCAGGGGGTCACAAGTTCTTACATGGGGGGTCGCGAGCTGTCAGCCTCCACCCCAAACCCCGCTTTGTCTCCAGCATTTATAATGCTGTTAAATATATAAAAAGTGTTTTTAATTTATAAGGTGGGGTCACACTCAGAGTCTTTCTATGTGAAAGGGGTCCCAGTACAAAAGTTTGAGAACCACTGAGAACTCATCCTAGGATCAGGGTCATAGTGATTGTTACACAGGGATAAGCAACTGGGTATTGTGTTCTTCTGGCAGTAAATTTGGTACAATAAATGTATTTTGTGTCATATAGTTTAAGAGCTGATGTAAAGAGCTGCACATAGGAAGCCATTTGCAGTCCACAACAACGAATTTATTAGACCTACAAAATCTTGGAATCATGCTACATATCATTGGACAATGTCTTGTGCTACCTTATCTATGAACTATTTACATATACACAGCTCTAGAGCTCTTTCATAATATATTCTACACAGTGTTTTATGGGCTTGTGCACAGTGGAGTGTCTGGGACAACATAGCCATAGATTTCTATGGAGTTATGTATTGTTTATGGGTAACTAATTAACAGTTTACTACAGACCCCAAGCTGCCGAGTTCAAATCTAGAATATTTCCAAAGTTCAGGGGTGCTTAGATCTGGGATTTTGATTTGGCCCTATCTCTCTACATCACACTAAGCATAACATGATGTAATCTTAAACCTTGTTAAATGTTTGCGGTGTCACAGATGTAGTGTCAATCGCATGTTGGGTAGCATTTTCTCCAGCTGTTTGAAAATAAAATATCTTTCCTAAGTGTGTCTTCTTTGTTTTTTTTTTATTTTTCTTCTCCCTGAGCTTTGGATAGTTAAAATGCATATGGCTTCTGCTGTTTGTATGGCAGCATTGTGATGTTAGCAGCAGGGTTCTAGGAAAAGGATTTGTAAGTCTATTGCTCGTTATAGTTTCAGATGAGGACGCTAAAGAGCAAAAACTGTTGTGATTTTGTAGGTCCTGCAAAATGGTTAATTTCACCCATACGGTTGTGAAATTAAACAAATAAGAGATTTGGCTCCTCTTTAGTTTCTTCAGCTAATGTTTGTTTTAGGTTGTAGCCCTTTTAAATATATAAAGTGATGAGAATTTTTTTATTATGTTCAAATTCTAAGGCCAAAATGTTCAAATCTTAAATTTGACTACTCTGACAACAAGAAGTAAATAACATAACTGTAATCCGTGTTTTGGGGACACAATAGAAACACAATGTGCCTAACAGCTCTGCAGCATCCAGAAACACTACCACATCAGTGAATGGCAATGGCGTTGGTGGGCAGAGAAGTGAGCAAAACGGAATGGTCTTTGGTTTTGTTAGTTTAGAAACAGAGGGGGCAGTGGGAATTAGCACTTGTCGAAAGAAAAAGTGAAAATTATTGGGGAATTAAATATTTTAAGCTTCTCTGGTGGTTTAAAAAATCCTGGAGATTAAAAAAATCAATATAAAGTTATTCTAAGTAGGTGATCATGTCACTTGAACAGAGAGAATGACTCAGTGATGGATCAGTCTGACCTGGCTGGGGGAGTATTTATAACCAGCTCAATTCCTGTGTATGTGTGCAGGTGGCTCTTCGGATTCGTCCAATCAATGAAGCTGAGCTGGAGGAAAACGCTGCTATCATAGCCCACAGAGTGGGTGACCAGGTGAGGTTTGAGCAAAGCAGCATGGGTGAGTTTACAGCTTAGCTGGTAGCTAATGGCTTCTTGGAAGGAGAACCCCAGGGCTTAAGTGTTAGTGCTTCTGTCACGATGAAGAACAAACACAGTGACTCACTTGAACATGGAAAGGGTTATGAGATGTTAAAAGTTCTGCAAACCTGGGCAGTGGTTGTTAGGGCAGCTACAAAATTTGCAGAGCCCTGAGAAGTCCCCAGATTCCCAGGACTGTGAATTTTGGAAAGTTTGAAAACATAGGAAATACCAGATTGGTTCAGACCCAAGATCCAACAATGCTCAGTACCAGCAGCTTCAGAGGAAGATGCAAGAAACCTTGCATTAGGCAGATGTGGGATAATCTCCCTCCTGCATCAGGTCTCTAAATCCCTAGTAGGTAGAGACAGGTTTAAACTAGGGGTTCTCAAACTTCATTGCACCACAACCCCTTTCTCATAACAAAAATTATGACACGACCCCAGGAGGGGGGACCGAAGCCTGAGCTTGCCCATGCCCCACCACCCTAAGCGGGGGACAAATCTGAAGCCTGGATTTGTCCCCCGCTTAGGGTGGACACCGTCCTGGGCGTCCAGGCAGTGGGGCTCAGGCTTCTGTCCCAGGCCCCAGCAAGTCTAATGCCAGTCATGGCAACCCCATGAAAACGGGGTCGTGACCCATTTTGGGGTCCCAACCCACAGTTTGAGACCCGCTGCTTTAAACCATGAAGCATTTGGTTTAATATTCCTTCTCAAATTTATGCTAACATGAACTGTTATAACCCTGGATGTTCTTTATATCCATAGAAATGTTCAATCTCTTTCTGAATCTTGTTAAATTCTTTGCCTCAACAATGTCCTGTGGCAATGAGTTCCACAGTTTCAGCACATATTGTGTGTGGGGGGAAAATCCTTTTATCAGTTTTGAATGTGCCGGCTTTTAATTTCATGGAATGTCCCATTGTTCATGTGTTATGAGAAGGGAGAACAGAAGCTCCCCATCTACCTTCTCTAGATTATTCATTATTATATAAACTTTCATCATGTCTCCTCTTATTCATCATCACCTTTCTAAGGCAAACAATCCCATGCTTTTCAATCTCTCTTCGTACGACATTTTCTCCAGGTCCCCAATCAGTTTCATCAGCTTTCTCTGAACTCCCTCTAATTCTGCAATAGCCTCGCTGAGGTGGGGTGACCAGTACAGTACTGCACACCGTATTCCAGATGAGCAGACCTTAGGTCTGTGTCATGTGGGAACAAGGAACTGCTGTGAAACATCCAGGCTGCCTTTTACCTCATAAAGAAGTGAAAAGGGAACAAATCTATTTTTCCCTGTACAAATTATCTTCCAAGCCTGGTTTCCATTTACTGAGTTATTTGTGGCACATCATTCTTTAAAGGCCATCAAACTGGCTCAATCACAAACTTTATTTTTGTATAGCTTGTTTAGAGACCCCCTCACCAGCCCTGAGCTCTGTTTTCCTCCAGTGGACAGGGAAGGATTCAGATATTGCAATGGTTTAAGGATAATTTTTACCCTGGAGAATCTCTCTCTCCTAGCCATGAAAATGACCGTAACAAATGAAGTGAA
Organism: Trachemys scripta elegans; assembly: GCF_013100865.1. Lineage (NCBI taxonomy): Eukaryota > Metazoa > Chordata > Testudines > Emydidae > Trachemys > Trachemys scripta. Next base: position 11,112,875 of record NC_048307.1, on the reverse strand, counting down.
CATGGGTTCTTAGGCAGTTGAATATCCTTGGTGGTTTCTTAGATAACGTTACTATTCTGATCTCAAGTATAGTTTACTTGGAGCCATTTACACCCCTTCACTGATGCCTAAAACAAAACTGAAAGGCTTATGCCGCAGCAGTTCAGTCCACTAGTGAATGGTTTATAATTTTGTGTATGTTTTCATAATGCCTGTCAATCAAACAAGGCATTAACCCTGGACGAATGAAGCTAACTTTGTTTTTGCTATCTAATTAAAAATAAACTTTAAAGTGAGGTGGAATATAAGATCCCGACTCCACATGAAATCAGTCGCAGGATCAGGGCCTAGAAGTATTACAGCCCACATTTCCAAAGAAAACGCCTAAAGTAAATTCTCTGTGCCCAGTTGTATGGGTGGAATCCAAATCACACGGACAGACACTTAGGCATTTACCAATTTTGCATGTGCAACTACAGATTATGGGCACAAATCAAGAGGGTCTTTTGGGCATTTGCCCCTAGATATTTACTATTTTCAATTCTTTTTCATCTGCCTAGCTCAGAAAAAATTGCTTTTCTCTAGCAAGTGAAATTGTGAAAGTAATTAGCCTCGGATGTTTACTGGATACTTTTGGAATTTTAGGCTGGGAGAGAGGAATAGAAAACCCCGCCAAGCTCTTGACGTTTCCAGACCAACTACTGGGGATTTGTCCTACATCTTTCGTATCTAGTTACATGATTTTACTACAGATTAGCAACCAAATGCTGTAACTATTTTGTAGATCAGGTGGTTGATGATCTGCACTGCCAACACTTAATTAGGTATTTATCTGAGAGACGGCAAAAGCTCCTGGGGAGGATATGGTGCATGGTTTCCCCTCTAATCCCCCTTGAGGCCAGAACACCTCTTATGAGCTGTTCCAGCAGAGGGGAAGGAATACACTTTTTCCACCATAATTATGTATTTATGTGAGTGAGCAAAATTGGTCCCAAGGGAATCAGGAAAAACAAAACCTGTTTTCTAACCTGCCATAAAATATTTTTCTTTTGTTTTCCCCCCTTTTTTTCGAATAAAAGTCACAAAAGGAGCAAGTTTCTGGCCTTGAGTAGAGCTGATACTTCCACTGATCCCTACACAGGAAAGGTTTGGGGGATTTTCCTCATGCACTTTTGATCCCAGTGAACTTAATTTGTTTCTATATTGGTTCCCTTGTCATTTGAGAATATTCCAATTTCCACCCTCTTGCCTAACAATAAAAATGGAAGGGGCCAATTCTCTTATTCACAGTAAGGGATGGTCTTCTGCCATAATTGCTAGTTACCCATGTGACCTCAGCTGGTGATCGTATGAGTTGTAGGGCTTCAGTATGACTAAATTAGGCCCAAAAGCATCTCAGACTTGGTATTATGCATGTATGTGTTTTTTTCCACATATTGCCATAATGCAGCACTCCTGTGATGATTCGTGAATACTAGTGATTGACGTTATAGAAGATCCTAAGATAGATAGCTGGGAGAACCACTGGCTTTTCTTGATTGCAACTTCCACTTGATTTCCGTTACAGACCCAATTAAGGATGTAAAGATTTTCTCTTTGTCTTTATTTTGTCACAGATGGTGGTTCTGATGGACCCAAGTGAAGATCCAGACGACATCTTGCGAGCCAATCGATCCCGAGAGAAGACATTTATATTTGATATGGTTTTTGATCACAAAGTGACCCAGGTAACGTTCCCTCCCTTTCCAAAAGGTGTGGTTTACAATTGTGAATCTTTCCTTTCCATGGATATTTGGTTTGACAATGTCAGTAATAATGTGCATCCCAGAATCTACGTGGTGTCCAGTGAAAAGGCAGTAGCGCTAAGTAGAAGCAGGCAGCAAAGGCTCTCTTCTCTTTATTGTGATCTGCAGTATACAACTCACTCTTTATCTCTCCCTCCTTAGGGACAGCATCACCCAGCTCTACACTATGAGTAAGCAGAGTTCTGGAGCTGAGAGCCAGAACTCCTGGGGCCTCTGGTGAACGAGATCATAGTTACCTTGTTTGGGTCCTTCTATTGTGTGTGCTCCTCTCGTCTTTCTCTGTTGTTTTTTATGGACAAGGCTCTGTAAAAGGAGGCATGTTCCTGAACCCTAGTCCAGTTAGGCAGGACTGATGCACACAGCTGTGTGCTGCAATAGAAGGGGTGAGAAACTGATTAATGTATGAAATAATGGACTCTAGGGAAGTTACTTGTTCTGCCTATCTGCAAATGTCTAACGGGTCTATCACAGTGACATCAAGACATCGCAATTTATTTATCTAAGGATTTACTGGAGAGCCCATCATCATAATATCTTCTAAGCAACCAACAAGTATTTAATCTCCACAATATGTGGTCCAGAATTGACTGCATAGTGGAGGTTCTAGGGAGGCTTCTAGAGTATTTCTTTATTCCCTCCCATGTCAGTGTATCCCTGACACATGATATGCCTTGGAAGGCTTGTTAACTAGGTGGGTGTCATAGCATGTTCTGAAGATGGCCAGGGTCTGACTTACTGGTCCCTCTTACTGGTAGCTCATTCCAGACTTACACCCCCTTGAGAATACTGCATGTGCATGTAGAGGTGATATGCCTGGTGCAGTTTATCACGGGTCTATGACTGCAACACCTGTTCACCCATCTCCCTGGGACTTATTTGAATATTCCAACCTGTTAGCAGCTTCACACAGACACTTTGGGGAAGAGCCACCGCTGGTAGAAATAGTCACGGCTCTGTTGGAGGCAATGGAGCCATGAACTTCATTCTTTTAGAACAACCTGCCAGACAAGGTTCCCTAAGGGCTCCCCTTGCATGTGGAATAATACCTTTGTCTGAAGTCCAGGATGGACAAGATTCAGTCCGCAGCTTTAAAATAAAAATGTCACTGCATTAAATTCCAATAACTCATGGCCCCGTGGGGAGAGAGATAGGAGAATGGGAGCTTTATACCATTGGGAGGGGGAAATTCCAGCTTTCCCGTAGGTCACAGCCCCTGCTTCTAGCCCTGGAAGGGCCTGGGGTACTGGACTTTAGAACAGTGATATTTATGTACAGCAAATCTATATTGGGTCATTTTTTGAAGATTTTACATTTATGAATTTTAATTTTTCTCTCTCTCTGAACCCGGCACAGCCAATTCCTGCTAAGATGCCTGGCCTTACAGGCAGAGGGATACAAGAAAGAGTTCCAATGCATTTTTATAAAGAATTTTTCCTTAACCTATTTAACATATAGCTAATGATTATGTTGTGTTATGCTGCATTTGGCATCTACGCTATGGTGTGATATGAAGACTTTATCAGCACTTATTTGGGATGGTCTGTATTACACACATGGCCGCGGTTCTTGTGAGTAATGCAATCATCTCAGAAGACTGGCGACAGACCCTTTATACTTCCCCACAAAGTATTCCCTTAGATCCGCGGTTCTCAAGCGTTAGCAACCCAAGGACCCACATTTTGATTTAAATTTTTTTGCAGACCCTCAAGCCCCCTGCTCAGCCCCAGGCTCCGCCCCCACTCCACTCCTTCCCACAATGCCCCACCCCTGCCCCTCCTCTTCCACTCCTCTTTCCACCCCCTACCCCGAGCCACTGAATATGTTCCCTGGTGTGCAGGAGGCACTGGGAGGGAGAGGGAGGAATTGAGGGAGGGAGGGAGAGGAGTTGATCAGCAGGGCTGACAGACCCCCTGGTGGACCCTAGTTTGAGAAACACTGCCTTATATGATAATTAGTATATTGTATATTTATGAAAATATATTATATGTGTATGTGTGAGAGAGAGAATGCAGTGTGTGTGTGTCCTCATCTATTCTCTGTGTTGTATGTATCTTCCCCGTCTATGGTTATATTATAATAAAGTATCTTTTTTAAAGAGTGTCTGTGGTGGACTGAACTAGAACTAAATGCTGCCACTTCGTGTGTGTTCTGAATTCTAAGAAATAAAGTAGGGTTATGTTGCTACCTTCCAGCAAGAGTGTTAGTGTTTTTATCTAACTTCTCTGTGTGTATGCTGCAAACATGACAGTCCGCTGAAGCATGGATGGCACTAGCGAGGGCATGATCACAAACAGTATTTTCATCTTTGTTCCACTGATGCAAAGAATCTAGCTGAAACGTTCCCAGTTCAAAATCTAAGAAAATAATCAAACTTTATTTTTGGACCCTCACATGCCGCACGCATCTTTAGATACTTCAGCAAGACCTCTACCTTATTAGTTGTTTTGATGATTTGGCAAAATCATTTTGTTCTATGAAGCCAGAAATGATTTTGAAGCCCATAGACTTTGTAAAGAGAAAATGAATGTGCTGAGTGAACCATAGAGAATGAGAGAGGGATGTTGTGACAAGTTTAGACATTGGATACTTGTCAGCTGGAAAATATTGTTATGCCTGACCCAAGACCTATGCTGTTTCTGACTGACTAGGAGGAGGTGTACGTGTCCACGACCAAAAACTTGGTAGAAGGAATCATTTCTGGATACAATGCAACCGTTTTTGCATATGGCCCAACAGGTAACATAAATAAAATATTATACCACGGGGGAGCAATAGCTGCAGGGACTGGATTTGGAGCCAGGGTTGGGGAGCGATAACTATAGGAACTTGATCTGAAGTAACAAGGCCAATTAACTGATCACTTCAGAGCAGAGCAGCAAAAATACCATTCTGGCTGCGAGATGTGACTCTTTAGTTTAAAAGTTAAAGCAACAGCAAAGCTGTAGTAACTTTGAAAATAGATTTAACATTGGAGAGAAATGTTTCCTTTCCAAAAAGGGTGAGGGAAAGGAGGGTTCTCTGTGCAAAGCTGAGTCTGTGTGATAATCACACAGGAGGACAGATCCGGCTGCTGATAAACTGCCGTGGTTTATATTAGAAGATATTTTTTTCTCTGGAAGTTGATCTGTGCTGCTCTTCCCTGTATCTTTCACAGGGGCAGGGAAAACCTACACTATGCTAGGGACAGACTGTGATCCTGGGATCTACATCCGCACCCTAAATGACCTCTTTAAAGCCATTGAGGCAACCAGTGACAACATGGATTACACCGTCTCCATGTCGTACCTAGAGGTGAGGTGTCTTTGTTTTGTCATGTGGACCAATTCTGTGTAGAAGATGCTTTAAAAGAATAGCTTAGAGACACTCCTGCTGGGAGTAGGGTGACCAGATCACCCAGGTCAAATATCGGAACCGGGGGGGGCAAAAAAAAAAAAAAAAAGGTGGCAGAGAAAAAACAAAAACCCTCCTCCACAAGTGCTGGAGGGAGGCCCTGGAGACGCAGGGGGAGCGGGGTGCCGTGAGTGAGAGTCCGGCCTGGCCCCGAGCAGGCAGGACTCAGTCGGGCGGTACTGGAGGGAGAGTAGGGGGGCGGCCCGCGGGGCCAGGCGGCGGCTGTTCTCCCCCCCGGGCAGCGGGATTCGGGAGCAGCCGCTGCTGCAGCTCCCACTGCCGCGGGGGAAGGAAGCGGCCATGGCGCTTGGCGGTTGCGGATCTGGCGCCTGGGCCCGAACCCCCCGAGCCTGGGCCTGCTGTGGGGACCCAGCAGCGCACACGCTGCACTCAGCCCCTGGCCAGTCGCGTCTGGGCTGCTGCCCAGCTGGTGCAATCCCGCGGCGGCCCCGGAGTGGGAGCAGCAGGCGCCAGCCCCCCCCATCCTGCTCGGGTCCCACAGGGGAAAAAATGGGGCTGGGCTGCCGATGCCTCCGCCCCGGGGCCGCCGCCGGATTGCACCAGCTGGGCAGCAGCCCAGACGCGACTGGCCAGGGGCTGGGTGCAGCGTGCGCGCTGTTGGGTCCCCGCAGCAGGCCTGGGCTCGGGGGGTTCGGGCCCGGGCGCCACAGCCGCAGCCACCGAGCTTGGCCATCGGCCGCTTCCTCCCCTCGCGGCAGTGGGAGCTGCAGCAGCGGCTGCTCCCGAGTCCCGCTGCCCAGGGTGGGAGAATAGGGTTACCATACCTCCGTTTTTTCCCGGNCTTGCGGAGGGAGGAGGAAGGGCAAGCCTGGGGAAGAGGTGGGGATTCGTGGAGGGAGCCAATGGGGGAATGAGGGGGCATTGTCGGGGCGCTGGGGTGGGGGGGGCGCGAGCACTTCTGGGCTCCGGAGCATTTGCTTGTTTGTCCAGTGTCCCGACCTAACATCGGTCAGAACGGGGGACAAACAAGCAAATATTGGGACAGTCCCGATAAAATCGGGACGTGTGGTCACCCTAGCTGGGAGAAACTATAAATCTAGAACCTGGGAATCCAGAGCCACGGCTCCTGCATTCATTCCCCTATGGTGACTCCTACCTTGAGTCTAGAATTCTTGTTTCTTTTTTTTCCCTTTTATTCTAATGCATAACATGCTGCTAAATGTGACATTTGCCCCTAGAGAGGCTGGTTCACATAGAGGATAAGAACCTACTACTTTTACCGGCTAATAATTATGCCTCTGGTTTAAGTGGTAAGAGCCTGCGCTTCTGGTGCTGATAATCCCAGGCTCATTCCCTACTGGTGACTCATGGTGGGGACAGTGACAAATGCATTGCACTCACCCTGTGTATAATTTAAGATACGTAAAGGAGTTGATAAATGGCTTTTTGCCTCACACTCCCTCTAACAAAAATGTAAAGCAGAGGTGGTATATCTGCCGTTATTTCTGTGACGGCTCTCAGTAGTAACAGGCATTTGAGTGGTTTCCTCAATCATCCATTCATGTTATCTCTGTTATCTCCTGTATCAGCCATGCGCTGGAGTGGGGTTCAGCTAGCCTTGCCTCTTCTCCTCGCCAGGGAAATACAAAAAGTACCAAGCCAATGTAATGCACAATATATTTTAAATAGCACGCCATCCTTATTATTGACCTAAGGACAAAGCTTTGCAAACATACAGACTTCCTTTGCCTTTCTCTTCCACCTTCAGATTTATAACGAAGTGATCCGTGACCTCCTGAATCCATCCTCTGGATTCCTAGACCTCAGAGAGGATGCTAGGGGTAGCATCCAGATAGCAGGAATTACTGAAGTCTCCACTACAAATGCGCAGGAGGTAAATCTGAAAGAAATTCCAGGGGGAGAGAGGTGTTCGGTGTGCTAGAATAATGATGTTTTAAGAGGCTCTCGCATCTACATATTGGCATAGCCTTCCTTGGTGTAAGACATCTCATGTAACAGGATCCTCTGGGGACTCACTTAATGAAGTGAGTTGCTCAGATAGGAGTAATCAGGCAGGCACAAGAATAGTAGAAACCAGGATGAAATCCGTAGCTAAGCAGTAAAGATTGGCTATATGGGTCAGTAATAGGCTAAGGGTATGTTTACACAGGGAAAAAAAAAACCACATCTGGCCCATGCCAGCCGACTCGGGCTGCAGGGCTTGGGCTGTGGGGCGGTTCCATTGCTGTGTAGACTTCTGAGCTCTGGGACGCTCTAACCCCGCAGGGTCCTAGAGCCTGGGCTCCAGCCCAAGCACGGAAGTCTACATGGCAATAAAATAGCCCCAACAGCCCAATCCCCACAAGCCTGAGTCAGCTAGCATGGGCAAGCCGTAGGTGTTTCGTTGCTGTGTACACATACCCTAAGTGACTGCCAGTTTTCTGGAAGGATAGGAAGGCCAAGGCCTGTGTTCACAAGCCCTATCAAACAAAATTGTTGGGAGGTAGAGAGGAGATAACTGAAACACGCTTTTGTAATTCACTGATGTGTACTGTGAGGTAAGTTATGCTAGGACTTTAACGTGACCTTTGATTTGCAGTTTTTCTAAGGTTATGCCATGCTACCAGGTTAGGGAGCATCATGTTATTGTATTCTATTATGTCATGCAGTGTTGTTTTGCGTTGAACGTGAGATAACATGCCAAGGCACAATGCATCCCAGGGGAACGTATCTCAGCCCATTATAAAGCCTCCTAAAGTGAAACCCCAATAATTATACAATTAGTAGTCAATGAGCCAAGTCATGGTCCCAGTGAGGTCAAAGGCAAAACTCCCATTGACTTCAGTGAGACCCGAACTTGGTCCAATGCTGGCAAACACGCAGGATGGTTTATCTTGTTTGCTTACTCATTGTCACACCTCTAGGAGGCAGTCATTGAAGGAGAGAGTCATACTATTACCTGAGCAGATCTCTAAACTTCTGCATATTTTTTTCTGCATTGTTTAGATCAAGCAGCTGTTAACAAAAGGAAACATAGAACGCACTCAGGAACCCACCGCTGCCAACAAGACATCTTCCCGCTCACATGCAGTCCTCCGGGTCACAGTGAAACAGAAGAGTCGGGTGAAGAATATTAATGAGGACGTGCGCGTGGGGAGGCTTTTCATGGTTGACTTGGCAGGGTCTGAGAGAGCAGTCCAGGTACAGCTTGTAGTTCATCAGCCTTTCACAAGACAAGTCTTAATTCTTTGGCGTGTCATGAAATTAGTAGATCTGAGAGAGCTCACACAGTGTGTGTGTGTGTGTGTGTGTGTGTGTGTGTGTGTATATGAGCGTGCATGTTTTACTCTCCTGGAAAAGATTACTGCATGAGTATTTGACATTTTAAAAACTGTGAGATTACAACATTTCAATTCAGGTGATGTGGGCCATGTATTTTTTAGTGCAGGAATTAACTAAATGCATTGTCCTTTGTGTGTTGTTGACGTGTAGGCCCGTACAAAGATAGTTGTGAATATTTTTTCATAGACTGCATAGAGGAAATACAGATAAGAAATGCAGGAGTTCAGAGCCAGAATGGTTCTTCTTAGTTAATGATTCACTGCAAAATGTGAGAATTTGAAAATGATACCTAAAAAAAGTGGCCGCTATTTGGAAAGAGAAGAAATGGTAGATTGGTATCATTGATGAAGAGAGTATGGATAAGTAGGTAGCTGGAAGGACAAAGGGATGGAAGCCAGAATAAATAGAACCTACGTTCAACATTGGAATGCAGGAAGGAAGAGAAGATAGTAAAGAGGATAGAAGACAATGAATTATTGGAAGGATAGACATGTTGAGTACTGCGTATGTTGAATACTGCATGGACAGATGCTGGAAGGCAAAGGATGGATGCACAAGACTGGTATGCAGTCTGTCTGAAAAGACGGATGGACTCTTAGGCAAAGGGCTCAGAATGGTAGATGGACGTCAAAAGGAAAGTGAAAATGTATTGATTGAATACGGAACTGGGTAGGAAAGAGGTGGACAAGCAGGCAAGAGAATTGACGGCTTTGATCGCCACTTCTTGGTACTCTTCATTACCACTTGATGGCGATAAGTGATATTTAGATGGATGGAAGGAGATACTAAAGGAGAGGTGGCCAGATCAGTGGTTAGAGCAAAGTACTGACACTTTGCAGTACTAAAGGCCACCAAGACAATTTGCCAAGAGCCCAAGGACTGCACTAAACATGCATGTAAATGTACATGAAATTTTAAAATAGAAAATAACTAGACATATAACAAGCTGTGCAATTGGCAGGATGTACAAAACACACTACACACAACGGCATTTGCCCGTGGCTTCCTGAAAGATGAATATAAATCTGTTGCTATTTGAATTAATCAGCAGTAAAAATCTACAAACGGCTAGCTTTGTCCTCACCCTGAAAATGTGTGATGATTCTGGTGATGGGCCTTGGCTTAAGACTCCAGAGACTCCAGCAGCATCCAGGTCATGGCTTGGACTCCTCTTGGTTGAAGGAAGAATTTATGAATCAGTGGGAGGGTCAATGACAAGAAGGGTGGGATAAGCAGACGGCTGGATGCTGTCAAGGCATTATACTTGGTTGGACTCAGGAGACCTGGGTTCTATTCTTGGCTCACCCACTGGCCTGCTGGTGACCTTGGACAAGTCACTTCACCTCTCTGTGCCTTAGTTTCCCCATCTGTAATATGGGTAGCATGATGTTGACCTCTTTTGTAAAGCGCTTTGAGATCTACTCATGACAAATGCTGTATAAGTTAGGCATTATTATTATATATCAACAGAGTTACACAGAAATGATTGGCAGTTGAGGAGACCAGTATTGGAATGAATGGATGGAAAGCTGTTTCCACAGAAAGATGTTAGATCTTCTATGTTCTGCAACCCCAATTGCAGAAAACAAGTCATGGGAGGGTGATTTTTAGTTTACTGCAAAACATCTAATGAAGACCATGGGTCAGATTAAGATTGAGATTTCAATGGACACTGCACCCACTTATGTCAGAGCTGACTGGTCCTGGTTTCCACGTAGATTTGTGAGAGAAGCTCATGCTTTGAAATGCAGATCCTAAAGTTAACGTTGCCTGGGTGAATCCATTCCCACAGTACAACTCTCTGTCTTTCTGAAGTGACTTCTCTCCCTCTCCAAGCAGACTCAGAACCGAGGCAAGAGAATGAAGGAGGGAGCCCATATCAACCGCTCGCTGCTAGCTCTGGGGAACTGCATCAGTGCCTTGAGTGAGAAGGGAGGAAGTCGGGCCCAGTATGTCAATTTTCGAGACAGCAAACTCACACGCTTGTTGAAGGTACTGTATGCAACTGGTTAGGAAGGGAATCGACACGTTGGGTTGCTGGCTTGTATTGGTGCACAAATCTGGTGGCACTTGAGAGCTGATCCTCATGTCCTGACACCTTTATCCTTTGTAAGTTTAGGAAATCACTCCAGGATCTTGTGTGGGATTTCAAACCCACCCAGTAATTTATTGTGACCACATAAATAAAAGGTCAAGGTTTGGAAGTCCTGGACTATGCTAGTGTGCTGTTACTGGTAACATGGTGAACTTCAGAGGTGACTTGAGTAACCATGGCCATTTGGTGTATTTGTTTATGGATCTTAGGATGCTTTCATTGCTTTCGGCATGAATCTCAGCCCAAGTACGTGGTGTTGATCCTACTGCTATAGCTGGTTGAAAAATATATTTAAACACACCCACAATATTGAAAAACAAACAAACAAACAATATTTAAAATAATGTGTAGACTTTTAAAATCAAAAATGTGAAACGTTTTTGGTGTTTTGATGGAAACAGAGATTTTTCCAGCAAAAATCCCAGGTAATCAAAAAAAGCTGTTTGTTGAAAATGTTTTGACCAGCTTTTCCTATAGCCTTTAGTCGATATCCTCCATCGGAATCTAAATGAGCATCTTGAGTGTTTCTTTAGGGTCTGTATGTTTTCACTTAGTACACTGCTACCTCGATATAACACAAATTCAGATATAACACGCTAAAGCAGTGCTCCGGGGGGCGGGGCTGCGCACTCCGGTGGATCAAAGAAAGTTCAATATAACGCGGTAAGATTTTTTTGGCTCCTGAGGACAGCGTTATATCGAGGTAGAGGTGCATGTCTTTCCTATTTCTTCAAACATGCCTGGCCTCTATTCTTTTAAAGCTAAACAATGGAAATGTTGCATTCCTTTAGGACTCATTAGGGGGTAACAGCAGGACAGTTATGATTGCCCACATCAGTCCTGCCAGCATCTACTTTGAAGAATCTCGAACAACCTTGATCTATGCTTATCGAGCAAAAAACATCAAGACAAGGGTAAGCAAGCAGGCAATCCAAGAGCTAAATTGTGTAGACTAAAAGCATGCCCAGGGAAAAGGAAGGTATGCTGTGGGGAAAGGAGGATAAACATACTGAGCTGGGAAAGGAGGAACAGTGTATGACAGGGGAGAAAAAGGGCAAGTGGTTTGCACAGCATGCATGTTGGAAGGCTTGATGGGAGAGAGAACAAAGGCTGCCTGGTTGAAGGTGAAGAACACAGAAGAAAGCAGTGGGGAGAAGGCCTAACAATGAGGCAGCAGGGAGTTAGTAACATGGCGAAAGGATGGGGAAACCGATGTAATGGAAAGGGAGAGGACAACGTACAGCATACGGGATGTGATGGAAGGAAGATAGCAATGCGTATGGCTAGAAGCAGTGGGCAGATACCATAATGGCTGAGAGGACAGCAGAAAGGAGTGAATGGAGACAGAGAAAATGGAAGGCTGATGAGTGTGGCAGAAGGAAAGGCCTGCGGGGTGAAGGTAGATAGATAATGATCTACAAACAATTATCCCATAGAACGAGGGTTACTGAATCCCTTTCAGTGAGCTAGGGCTCTTCTCCTAGGAAGGGATGTTTTATTTTACAGCTCTTGTGGGACGAAGTGACAAAGCAGGCTGTGGGATTAATGACCATGTGTGTTCTCACCCACCAGGTAAAACGCAACCTGCTGAATGTCTCCTATCACATTGCACAGTACACCAGCATCATTTCAGATCTACGCAGGGAGATTGAGGGTCTGAAGGCAAAGATTGAAAATCAGGAAAAGGAGAAGAGTGCAATCAGCTCTGACGTCAGGGATGTACAAGGTAGAGCTGGGAGCAGATGCTGGTCTCATCCAGGTTCCATTTCTGTCTGTTGTGCCTCTTTGTAATCATCTTGTTGATTAGAGTGATTATCATACACCCTCCATAGTGTCCCTTTCATGTGTCCTTTAAAGGCTTTCCTGGAGACGGGCTCTAGCTTTTCCAGTTGCTGATCATATATTTGTAGCAAACCATTTTTTAATACAGTTATGATAGTATGGGTTCATCAAACTCTTCCCTCTAGTCTCCCTTTATCACATCTGAGTTGTCTTTGTCTCCTTTACAGAGGCTTTTTCAAGTCTTTTCCCTTGTCCCATTTTTAAATGTACAGAGCTGACATGGTGCTTATAAAAAGGTGGAAGAGGCAGCAATGTCTAGTGGTCCGAGCAGAGAACTAGGAGTCAGGAAACCTGGATTCCATTCCAATCTTTACTACTGACTAGCTGTGTGACTCTGGGCAGACACTTAGCCTCTCTGTGTCTCAATTTCCTCCACTGGCAAATGAGGTTTATCTGTCTTTGAAAAGTGCTTTGAGATCCTGTGACAACAGTGTATATATAAGGGCAAATGATATCATGTAATTATTATTTTGCTGCCCATCTCCAGGCTCTGATACTAACTGTGTCAGGCCAGAGAGCTTTGTTTCAGTTCCTGGAGTACTTTGTTTTCAGAATAATTTTTCAATTGATCTCACCGTGGGGAATGTTCCTTCCAATAACAGAAAATAGTAAAAGTGTCTGATAGACGGACCTTATCGGTCCCAGGGGGTTGTTCTGAGAAGCTGGCAGATTGGAAACAGAAGAGCTGTTGTTTTCTCCCCCAGTGGAGGCACATCAGGATTCGGAGGCATACAGCCGGCAAGAGATGAACAAGTTACGGGAGCAGCTGATCGGGGCTTTCAAGGAGCAAATGGAGATGCGCCGCAGCCTCATGGAGCTGGAGCACACCAACATTGAGCTACACATTGATACCTCAAGGCATTTGCTAACGATTGCCGAGTGAGTATGAGCACTGCATAGTGGGGCGCTTACTGATGAGCACAAAGTTAATATGCAGATCCCTGCCATCACTATGAGAAACCCTAATGTAACATAGCTGCAGCTCCCTGCCAAAGGCACTTAGAGTGTGTCTACATAGTGATCAGGAGGGGTGACTACAGCAGGTGCAGGCGTACCCAAGCTAGCTTGGATGCGGGGAGAGATAGCTCAGTGGTTTGAGCATTGGCCTGCTAAACCCAGGGTTGTGAATTCAATCCTTGAGGGGGCTGTGACGGGTTGGATCACAGAAACCCCCTTGGGAGCTGCCACCCGATGTGCAAAGACTACCCCTGCTCCTGTTTTCCCTGCCAGCTCAGGACTCCAGCACCCTGTCTTGCTGAGCCAGACACTCCCGTCTGGCTCCAGACACAGACCCAGGGTCTGAATCACTTGTTCCAAAGCTGCAAGTTTACCTGAAAACAGCTCACAGTAGTGCGCTTGTCTTTAGCACTCAGATGCCCAACTCCCAATGGGGTCTAAACCCAGATAAATCCGTTTTACCCTGCATAAAGCTTATGCAGGGCAAACTCATAAATTGTTCGCCCTCTATAACACTGATAGAAAGATATGCACAGTTGTTTGCTCCCCCAGGTATTAATACATACTCTGAGTAAATACTAAATAAAAAGTGATTTTATTAAATACAGACAGTAGGATTTAAGTGGTTCAAAGTAGTAACAGACAGAACAAAGTAAGTCACCAAGCAAAATAAAATAAAATGCGCAAAGCTATGCCTAATCAAACTAAATACAGATAATCTCACCCTCAGAGATGCTTCAGTAAGTTTTTCTCAGACTGGACATCTTCCAGGCCTGGGCACAATTCTTTCCCCTGGTACAGCTCTTGTTGCAGCTCAGGTGGTAGCTAGGGGATTCTTCATGATGACTCCTCCCCCTCTCTGTTCTCTTCCACCCCTTTATATATCTTTTGCATAAGGCGGGAACTCTTTGTCTCTCTGGGATTCCACCCCCCCTCACTGGAAAAGCACCAGGTTAAAGATGGATTCCAGTTCAGGTGACATGATCACATGTCACTGCAAGACTTCATTACTCACTTGCCAGCACACACATATACAGGAAGACTCACAGGTAAATACAGCCATCTGCAGACAATGGGAGTCATCAAGATTCCAAACCATCATTAATGGTCTACACTTTACACAATTACAATAGGCCCTCAGAGTTACATTTTATATTTCTAGTTTTAGATACAAGAGTGGTACATTTATACAAATCAGATGATCATACTCAGTAGATTATAAGCTTTGTAATGATACCTTACAAGAGACCTTTTGCATGAAGCATATCCCAGTTACGTTACATTCACTTATTACCGTATTTTCTCTAAAACTATCTCAGTTACATTATATTGACTTATTATCAAGTTTTTATAAAACCATATAGACTGCACAACGTCACAGGGGCCATTTAGGGAACTGGGGTAAAAATCTGTCTGGGGATTGGTCCTGCTTTGAGCAGGGGGTTGGACTAGATGACCTCCTGAGGTCCCTTCCAACCCTGAGATTCTATGATTCTGTGGATCTAGCTTGCTAAAAATAGCAGTGCACTGTTGGCAATACAAGTTAGCCACCTGAGTACAGTCCGGCCTGGGACCCTGAGGACATACTCAGGCAGGCAGCCTGTGCCGCCATCCAGGCCACCACAGCCACATTGCTATTTGTAGTGAGCTAGCTCAGGGATGTCTACATGTGCTGCAATCCTGCCTCCCAATAGCAGTGTAGACGTAGCCTACGTTTTCAGTAAGAAACAGTGTTGCAGATCTGGCTTTTTGGTTCACTACATGCCACACACCAGTCTCATACATAGGCATACAGAACAGCTCACATAACTGTCCCTTTGGCAGTTGTGGTTAGAGGAAGTCTGTGCACAAGAGAGATTGAACTAACAAGGCAAGAGCAACCTTCGAGCTGATTATGCACGGACATGAGCATCTCCAGCCAAGTGCCCTCAATTCCTACTGCTGCACTGGGTTGTTACAGATGGAGCCTGTAAACCAAGGGTAGGCACGTGTGCCGCAGGCAGCACACAAGCTGATTTTCAGTGGCACTCACACTGCCCGGGTCCTGGCCACCGGTCTGGGGGGGGGCTCTGCATTTTAATTTAATTTTAAATGAAGCTTCTTAAACATTTTAAAAACCTTATTTACTTTACATAAACAATAGTTTAGTTACATATTATAGACTTATAGAAAGAGACCTTCTAAAAACATTAAAATGTATCACTGGCACACGAAACCTTAAATTAGAGTGAATAAATGAAGACTTGGCACACCGCTTCTGAAAGGTTGCCGACCCCTGCTGTAAACAATGTCTCTTATCCAGCAAAAAGTCAGTTGTTCCCTGCATATCCTGCATGTGTTCATTCCCCAGGGTGGGGAGGGGGTTCTGCAGGGCAAGAATTTGGTGGCTATCACTATTTCAGGGCTCTGCAGGGGGAAGAGACTCTTTTAAAAATATATAAATCTGTATCTGAGTTTGTTTGGAAACGAGACTTTTCTGGATAAAAGGGATAAAACATCCACGGTAGTTCAACATGGTCTTGAGGCAGGAGAGCCTCAGACCGCTGGGCAGAATAACCTAATAGAGGCATAGTGATTTAATTGGGTGCTGCATTATGATAGGAGGGAGATTCTGCCATCTGGACACAAGCACCAGATCCCTCCTAGCGCTTATGAGGGGAGTGAGATAGCACGGTTGAGGTCAGGTTTCAACACACTGCAGTTATCAGTTACAGTTGCAACATCAATATGTAGAAATGTAAGATGGTGGTGTCTTTCCAGAGGGACTGGATCGCCAACCTGGGAAGCTCTGTGGCTTTAGCCGCCATTGTGAAATGTAAGCGAGGAGTTAGACTAGTTCTTCATTCATAGAGGCTGCATGTGGTCAAAAGTATCATTCATACAAAGTAATGATGCTATCTTGAGCAGGTGGTTCTGCCAGTTTTCTCCAGCAAAAAGTTTAGAGCCACAACTGAGAGTGCAAATGGTAGATTTCCCCCCCCCCCCCCACCCCCCAAAAAAGCCTGTGTCTGATCACTAACCTGGACTTGAATTTTCATTGCAATCTATGTTATCTCGTTATGGCAAACCTGGATTGTTGGCCTTAACATCCTCAACTCTGGGGTATCTCGCCCTGTACTTCTGCTGTGTTCTCTCCACCTTCCCATGCTGCAGCTGTACACGTTCCCATTGTAAATAGAGCTAAACCAGTCCTTGCTACTGGACAAACTATGAGTTGTGGTAAGTTCTGAGTACGGTGCTTATTTGTTATCTGTCAGTCTGTTCAACACCTTTGTACATTTTTATAGCACTATAAAATTCAGGTAAGTTTCAGAAAAACAATCTCCATTAGATTACGTATGGCCAGTAAATATCTCTCTACTGCTGCTGCTACAGCAGCTTGTAGTGATGGCAGAGGCAGTGCTCCCTTTGCTGTTTAAACATCTCACTGGAGACTCTCTTTATATCCACCCCAGAAACTAGGACATTGTTTGCAGACTACTATACGTGATGTTCTTGACCACAGTGCTGTCAGGCTTAGTGTAGTTAGTTCAGCTGTTGCCATGCAAGAGAAATGGGGAAAGCACCAGAAGACTGGGCAAATATGGCATTGGGTCACTGGCTAACTAGTGTTTGAGTGACTGTTGCTAGGCCCTTAGTGGTTAATGGTTTTCACTCTTGTATTTTTGCTGGCAGCTGGGAACGAGAGAAGACTCAGCATGCTCGGAAGTGTTATAACAAGCTGGTGAACAGAAAGGAAAATGAAAACATGGAGGATGCAGACAGAGAAGTAGAGGGAGCAGGTTCCCCTGAACCTCATGAAGTCACTGTAGCAAGAGAGGAGATCAACATGCTGTTGGCAGAGCTGCGAAAAACAGCAACCTTAAAGGTGAGAGCAAGCATAAAGCACTTACCTGACCTCTCCATAGCCTGGTTCCATGCTCCAGCTGAAGTCCCAGGGTGGCTATGATGTCAGCAGCATAGTGGGGCATCACATGGAGGCAGAGCCAGCACTTTAGACACTAGAGGACCTGAAAGAGGAAATAGCAAATGCACACGAGCAGTCAACTCTGTGCAGAGGTCCTCTCGTACCCTTTGGCCACTCTGCATATAACCCTAGTTCTGATGAATGTTGGGAGCCCTGTCTGCAGGTTGAAGCTGAGAGGTTGAGAATATGGTATCAGTATACAGACGACTCTGTAACACAGGCTTTTGGGACACTGCTGCACTTATGGTGATAAAACCAAGGGGAAGAGATTGTACCTGTTATTTCCCCCTGGGAAGCAGAGGGATATTTGTTATGAGTCGCGGATATTTGTTATGAGTCACTGAGGAGTGTTGCTTTGGGAAATTACCACACCAGTATTTAAGATGGTCATGCAGAGATGTTTACAGGAACTTAAATACGGATAACATGGATAGTGAGTGGAGGTAGGGGCTAGAAATTATTGAGTTCTAATCCTAGTTCTGTCACTGATTTCTTCTTACTTGGGCAAGTCACAAACTCTCTCTATCTCCTTTTCCCCATCTGTAAAATGAGGATAATCATATTTCTGTACCTCCTTCTCAGGGGTGCTATGCGGATTCATTAGCTGGTGTTTTGTAGGGTACTCCAGTCATTCTTTATGCTTAGACAGCATTTCACATTGGTAAATTCTTCAGGCTGGGGACTGTCTCCTCTTGTGTGTTTGGACACTACCTAGCCACATTGTGAGCAATACCAGAATATGAATGATCTTCATCATCACTGCTAAACA
This sequence comes from Trachemys scripta elegans, assembly GCF_013100865.1. Taxonomy (NCBI): domain Eukaryota; kingdom Metazoa; phylum Chordata; order Testudines; family Emydidae; genus Trachemys; species Trachemys scripta. Next base: position 11,094,768 of record NC_048307.1, on the reverse strand, counting down.
AAATGCGCCTAGGTCCCATTTCCAGGAAGAGGGAAGTATAATCTCTTGCTGCAGATAGCCGGACCGGATCAGATACCAGAGCTGTATCTTGAGCATTTAATAAATAAATGTTACCAAACCTCAGTGCAGACCCGCTGGTGCACGCAAACCTTCATTTTCCTTTTCAGTCGGAGCTGGAGCGGCGCTTAGCCAATGCCAAGAAAAAAGCCTCCCAGATGGAGAAGCTGTTACCCAAACAAATCACCAGTGCGGACCAGCGAGAGGTGCTGCGACTTCTCTGCAAGGCCCATGAGCTGGAGGTGGGGAACACGGAGTTGCAGGCGAATGCCTTGTACAAGGAGAATCTGCTGTGCCAGAAGGATTTTGTCATCCAGCGGCGGCAGCAGCACGGGCTGCTCTGCGAGGAAATCATTCAGCAGCAGCAAATGCTGATCAAAGGTAAAATTCCAGCACTACTCCTGCTCTGGAGTGAGAGCAGCTGATGACAAATGGGGAACATTAGAAATAATTCCATCTAGAGGCCTTCCTGCTCATGGGCCAAATTCTGCACTGTCCTCCCTTGGCTTTAACGTAAGCTGTGGGTGCTCAGCACCTTTGAAAAATCAGGCCAGCTGTTGCTTCTGCTGTGATCCCTAACTTTCTCCCTTCCCACCCCCACTCCCCCACTCCAGGCCATGACATCCCTGTCCCAGAGACCCTGGGGACGCTGTATCAACTGCACTGCCGTGAGCTAGAGGAGGGGACCCTGACCCGCCTGCTCCTGCTTCACTCTGTGATGTCCAGCACGCTGAGGGTAAGGCAGAGCTGAACCCAGCTCAGCGAATTCCATTCAGTGCCAGGCTTAAGTGCTTTTCTGGATTGGAGCCTCAATACCACATCGCATGCTGATTTGGGGAAGATAATAGGTCAGTCACCATTCAGCAGATGGTCCTCTTCAGCCCACCTCCTGAGGAATGGCTAGTGTTCAGGTGTTACTTAGGTGGAGATACTCTTGTTATTTAGTGGATCTACACTCTTGTTTGTTTCAGAGCTTAAGGCCTAGGGCTTCTGGAGGTAGAGAGGAACCAGGAGACAGCTGGAAGGGGCAGGGTATTCATCTCAGTCCCTATAATGTTGGGTTTGAGGGATATGTATGTCCCCCTCACTGACAACTATGACTCAGAAGATTCTATGGCCAGGCAGTCAGTTCCTACAGCAGAACTCTGTGGAGACAATACATTTGGAGAGCTAGTGTTACTGTGGGTAAATCTGCTTCCCGTGATAACCAAAGGTGTCCATCACCTCTAAAGGCATCCTGCATGCTAAACACAGCCAGCATTCGAACCCTAGGAACTCCTGATCAGAAGGAAAAGGGAATACATTGCCAGTCTCTGCTCATTTTTGCAGATTTTGTGAGTATTTCTTGAGATGGTGATATTTTACTGACAACTTCTTAATGTCTTGTAATAACAGGTGGGACTCCCCAGTGGCAGCTCCTCACATTTATTATGACTTGTCTCTGATAAACCTGACACAGAATTGGTTTTCACTCTGAATAATAAACTTGCTGTCAGTCACGTTGATATACAGAAACCAAAATTATTCCAGACACTCTCTTTAATGTTAATGGGTGATGGCAGGTTGTGGATTTGAATCCTGAAGAAGGAAACCACACATGCTTCATCAGCCAACTTCCCTGCATTTGATTAGGAGGCTAGCTCTGTTGCAAAGGCTCCAACAGTAACTGGGCATGTGTAGGAAGCTGTGCTGTGCTGTGGATTGGTGCCTTTTGAGCCAAACAAAGCCCATTAGGTTTGTGGGCTGGAGGGTTTACAGATGCAGATGAAGTGGGGAAATCCTCTTACATGCCCCTTGCTTTCAGATTTTTCTCTTCGCTCCTTCAGTGCCAGGCCAAAGCTATGTCTCAAACTGAAAATAAAATACAAGTTGTAATGAGGGATTCAAGAGAGAGGGCAGGTGGCTATTGCATTAGGAGATCTGTGTGTAAAGAAGCCGACTGAGTGAAGAGGGGTTTGTACTGAAAAAAATCTATGCTGTGTCTGCCTACAGTCCCACCAACCTCCTTTTTTTCTGTGGCCCCAGGGTGGCTCTGCTCTGAATATAGCTCAGCAGCTGGACCTAAACAAAGAAGAGGCCAGAAAAGGGCTATTTGGCAACAGGAAGGGTCTTCCTTCTGGAGCAAAGTTTGAGCTTCCGTCCATTGTCTTGGAGTCAGAGAGGTGAATGCATTTCCATCTATTCTGTCCGCTTGGCCATTATCAGCCCCATTTTCCCGGGCCTTGCATCTCAGCAGTTAATTTCAGAGTGTTACCTGTGCTGCTATGGCTAGAGGTCTGTCGGCACTGTCCTTTTATACTATCAAGTATCAGAGGGGTAGCCGTGTTAGTCTGGATCTGTAAAAAGCAACAGAGTCTCCTGTGGCACCTTTAAGACTAACAGATATATTGGAGCATAAGCTTTCGTGGGTGAATGCCCACTTCGTCGGGCAGCACATGCATCCGATGAAGTGGGCATTCACCCATGAAAACTTATGCTCCAATACATCTGTTAGTCTTAAAGGTGCCACAGGACTCTCTGTTGCTTTTATACTATGTAACTTGCCCATTATCTTTTCTGAGTTGGATTGTGTGTGGCTGTTGTAGAGACTGAGGTTATATTTTGAATGTGGCTGAAGCACCATCTGCTGTTATCGGTGGGTTGAAAGGAATATCAGTCTGCCACACATAATTAGGGATGTGAATCTCATGTGCCACAGGGGTTTGCTATTGGTTTGAACTCTGCAGTCTTTTCATGTCCTGCCCTAGTCCCGGACTTTCCGAACATGCCATTTGCTAAGCACAGAGGTGAAAAATCTTGTAGCCTTTAGGAAACCTCTGCCCCTACCCCGTCCGATTTAGTCCTTCACTGGTTCAATAACACAGATGTTCCACGAAGGGCCTAATTCTGATCCCATTGAACTAAGTGACAAAACCCCTATTGATTTCTGTATGAGCAGGATCAGGTCCAAGAAGGTATCACCTGACATGGAAAATATAAAATTGCAATTTATTGTGCGGAGATCAAACCAATGACAGAATAAAATCAGAGTGAGAGGCAACTTGACAGACAGTACAAACAGCCAGCTGCTTTCATTGAGTTTTTTATGGAGGCAGGGGAGAGGAAAAGGGAAACCAAGATGTTGTAGTAACATACTTACTAAGGTGAACATTGCCCAATGATGCAGAGCCCCCCAAAGTCTCTCCAATGTGAGTCCCAAGCCAGACTTGGTTTCTAGAGGCCAGATCCCCACACGAGTGACTATGTTAGAGGAACCCCCAGAAAAGGGAGCCAATAGGAAAGAAGTCCCTGTTGTATTATGCAATTGCTAGGTAGCTCTGTGTTTTAGAATTTTCTCCAGGGAGTGAGTGGATGGGATAGGGTGGGGTGGGATGGGGGGGACTTCGGTTCTAAACCGATCAGTGAAAGAGTTTAACCAATATATATTAATGAAGCTCTTTTAAGTGGGTTCAGGGTCCTCTCTCTGTTTCCCTGAGTTTTGAAGTTCTCTTTCCACCCTGGATCTTCCCTCCCTGCCCCTGCTTTTAAATCAGTCCTGGTTTCCCCTACATTTTGGAGGAGTTAATCCAAACAGGTGTCTCCAAACACTCCAGAAGGGCTGACTAGCGTTCCCCTCAGGGCCCAGTGCCTGGCTCTTATACATGTAATTCAATCTATTCACGCCGCCGTGTGTGTGTTTTTCACAGTGACAACTACAGACCATCTAAAACGACACCTGCTAGGAAACTGGGGAATCCAGATACCCATCTCAGCCCTACTTTCTTTCGCTTGCCAAGAACCCCACTGCACCAGGTCAGTACTGGCAGGCACAGAGTTCAAGGTCTAGCTACCACAGAGAGCACTTTCCTCTGACGAGCAGGGTGCACGTAGCAGTCAGACCCATCGTGGCTGCAAGTTGTATGATGCAGTGAGGAGTCCAAGACTAGTTTTCTAGATGAGGAAGATAAGGAATAAGGCTGGGATTCAAGTGCTGTGGGTTCTACTCCCACCTCCACGACAGACTTAGGCAAATCACCTGATCTCTACAGGCCCCAGTTGTCTATCTGTACAACAGGGACAGTAGTAATCCCTACCACACAGGCGGGAAGGATAAATGAATGTTCATGGGATGCTCAGTAACTCCTGTGATGAGAGTCATATAAATACCTTGATAGATACAACATAAATTATGAGACAGGGAAGTGATATGACAGATACCTCTAGATCAATAACCAGTTCCCGTCGACCAATGTATTTTCTACTCAGCGCATCAAAGGCACAAAGTAATATTTGTACCCATGTCTATCTGGAAGGAGGAAGATGATGAAGTGACTCTTGCTCGGGTGTCAAGCTTCTCTGACAGTTGTGTTGATGTTGCAATACTCAGGCCAGGAATGTTGCTTGTTCCCCACAAAAGCTGATGCTGGATGGAGTTTGGTACTTTCTGGTGCCATCTCATGTAATGATGCCTTTGTAAAATTCTTTTAAGAATCTAATCACATATGATTCCTTTGGGGCTAATTTGTGGACACTTTGGGAGAGTCTATGACATGGCCTAATGCCTGAGCACAGGACCAAAAGGCAGTTACTCCTGGTTCTAATCCCAAGGCTGACTCCTTTTGTAACCTTGGGTATTTCCCTTACTCTCTCTAACTCAGTTTCCCCATCTGCAAAAATGGATATACTGACATCTACCAACTTCTCTGGAGTGTGGTAGTGATTGATTAATGTTTCTAACATGCTTGGAAGATGAAAAACACCTTAAGTGTTAAGTAAAAAGCAAATCCTAAGTTGTCTGATTCCATGGCTTTGATTTTTAGCAGAAACCAACTGGCGTTGCTGTAGGAAAGATGACCTCCAAGCTATGTTCCCCCACCTCCCTGGACTTAAATAGGAGAAAGTCAGCTGCAGAGATCGCTCTTGCCCCACTGAGTCTGGAGGCCTTGACGGAGATTGCTGTTAGCACCAAAAGTATCTCCCGCATTGCAGCCAGACGGCGTTCCAGAGCCCGACACAGAGAACATGGGAGTCAACTCGCCTCGGGGCATTTCTTTGAGGAGGATACACTGGAGCCGAAATATCTGCAGTCCAGCTTCACTCCAGAGCCTCACGTGAAAGACACCGTGAGTATCGAGAGCCTCTCAGCGGAGTCCCAGAGAAAGGAGCAGCTGTACTACACAGCCAAGAGAGAACTGAAGAAGGATCGAGAACGAGAGAAATCAGCTGAGAGGAAAGCCAGGAAGAAAAGATCTCGTTCCCTTGAACCAGTCTCCCAAAAGGTAGACACTTTTTATGTTTCCTTCAGGGGGGATGGGTAGATCAGGAGGTAGAGACCAGGTGGAGGACTTAGCAGAGGTGGTTTTGGAGGCAGTAGTGAAAGGAAGCCATTGGGGATAGGTGCAGCAGCAGACAGAGGTGGGTGCGGAAACAGGCCACATACAGTAGTGCCAGAGGATAAAGCTATGTCCAAGGATGGAGGGAGCACTGAGCTATAACACAGATAATGTTTTGAATAACTCACGCTGACACGTCGCACATCCCCAACACCATTTCTATCCCCTTCCTAAAGGGCAGCCTGAGCCAAAGAGACTGACAAGGGAGTGAGGGAACCTGTTTTGGTATAATGTGGCCCACGGTCAGAGAATAGAGCCTCCTGAATTGGGAGGTTTAAGTCAACAGCATCCTTGACGGTGTCTTTCAGATCTCGAATGCAAAGCATCGGACTCCCTCGAGCCACAATATGGACAATGTTTCTGAGGATCAGCTGCCCCGAGCTAAACTCTTCCAGCCGTTGAAGATCATGAGCAACTTATCCCATGCCACTCCTGCTGCCACCAAGGTCAAATTCCCCATCAGTCACCATACAGGTAAGACCCCAGGTTCCTGATGTGACTCCATCTGTATGGCAGCAACATGTGGATTAGTCTTTGAGAAACAAACCACAGCAGAGGTTTATGCTGAAAATGAACTTATCTAAGGGTCCTGATACATACGCACAAAAACTGTGTTTCAGGTAGACTTGATGAGTAATGGGATTTCAGAAGCGTTTCCTGTGGAAGTGGCTGGCTCAAATATGTCCCCATCCTGTAGTGACCAAAAGTTATCATCTCACTTCTGTTCAGTGTCGTATATGAAACAAGTTATTGGTTTCTGACCAGTGCCCAGAGTCCACAACTGGAACTGGCTGGCCTCCATTTTGGCATCCTCAACAGAGGCCAAAGACTGAATAAGCCTGTTGTATAACCATCTCACAGCCCAAGGGCTAGCCAGTCCAGGTCAGGCTTGAGGCACATTGTGCTCAGACTGCTACACCTGATCTGTGGCTGAACGCAGAGGACTTCAGGGCAGGGCCGGCTTTAGGAAGTGCGGGGCCCAATTCGAACAGTTTCGACGGGGCCCCGACAGGGACGACTAAAAAAAAAAACCACGTTAAAAAAAAAAACACATGGGGTTTGTACTCACCGGGCTGCGCTCCTAGTCTTTGGCGGCGGGTCCTTCACTCGCTCCGGGTCTTTGGCGGCACTGAAGGACCCGCTGCCAAAGTGCCGCCAAAGACCCGGAGCAAGTGAAGGACCTGCTGCCAAAGACTTGGAGCGCCGCCGGGTGAGTAAAAATTAAAAAGGTGCCTTTAGCCAGGGAAGGGATTCTCTGCCACTTGCCCCCCACTCTGGGCCACCCTGCCTCTGGGCGCGGGGCCCGATTCGGGGAAATTGGTGGAATTGGCCTAAAGCCGGCCCTGCTTCAGGGTGGGATTTTCAAAGCTGGTTAGGGCCAGGAACTTGGATGCCCAATTTCCATTATATTCTAACTGGAGTCAGGCATTCAGATCCCTGTGGAGACTCTGAAAGTCTCAATCCCCATCCTGGTCCCTTCCATCACTGCTAAATTCTTTCCCTTTTAAGTTTGTTTCCCAAAGATAGATACTGTTAACATTTCATTTGCAGCCCTTCCACTTATTTCAGCTGGTCCATTAGTGAATCCTATACTGAATGGTCATTGCTTGCTACATAAGCTGTGTTCCTTTCCCATTGTTTCTAGTAAAGGTCTCTGTCTCTCTCTCTCTCATGCTATCAAGAAGAAAATCCATTACAGGTGCTGGAGATAAGCAACACTCCCCCAAGCAACGTTCAGCAGAGTAATGCAGGTCAGACCAGAGGCCAGGTCCTACAAAAGCGGGTCAAAGGTCAGTATGGAAGACAGCAATATTCCGCTATTAAATACTTCCTTATGACGCTTGCTCTGTGGTAGGCGTAACTGAATGCATTGTAGGTGCCACACAAGCTGCTTGCTTGGAAAAGCAATCCTGTGGGTATGTCTCTTACAGCCAAACTTTTAAGCCACACGCTTCAGCAGATAACTCAAAACATTCCAAACATCTCTGTTACATTCCTCCTCCCCTTTGGCCAAAACTAACTCCTTTGGGGGGAGAGGAGAACATTTTCAGATGTGTTCACAATCCCCGTCTGATCCATGTAGGAAGCACTGCTGTAATATGAGAATGTGCTCCTGCTGTTTAATGCATTGCACTAAGATTATCTCAGATGCTTAAGGAAGTGAATGAAAAGCTGGCTTTCCATCTGGCCCCAAAACTACCAATATCTCTTTCCAGCTCTGACCAATGCTGAGAGTGCCTTGTGCCAGTCAGTGAGGTTCAAGGCTTAGTGTTTCCTTTACTCTGGAACACTGAGGCAAGACACTTCTCCTGTAATATGATGATAAAAAACATCTCAATCTTCCTTCGCGTGTAGGGCCCATAGATGGTGCCAGCAACCAGCCGAAGAACCAACCCATCGCAAGCTTCAAGAACCTGCCGAGGTCAAAATAAAATCATCAGGGAGAGCAAGATTCCATCTGTTCCCAAGGGACCAGGACTACAGGGGTACTAAAAAGTAGGGAAGGTTTACTTAAGACGCATTTTAAGCAGTATGCTCTGAGGCTGGGAAGCGGAAGGGGAGGTGTGCACACTTCTTTGGTGCTTCCCCCACAGCCTCTCTACAGTTTTGTTTTGTTTTTTGCACTGTGCTCCAGCTGTTAGTTTCCTTTAAGATGAACTGCGGGTTCTTCTGTTAATAACATTCAAAAGAAAAGGAAACCCTATTTGTCCACAGCATTCTTAGTCCAGGAGACAGCAGTATGGAGTCCACCATCTGGGATTCTGCATGCAGCACATCCTCTCTTTTCTGTGGAAACCTCCCACACATATTGGGGTGGGGGAGAGGCTATTTAATTATCAAAAGAAATTGCAGACTCTTTTGAAGTATCCCTGCCCTCTTCTCAGAGGTTTATACGCATTGTCTTGGAGCTGGAAAAGGTGAAGCCTATCTGGAATGCTGCTCAGCTGAGCAGATGTTTGGCAGTGGGAGCAGCCAGAGGCGTTCTAAGCACTTGGCCACGTGCAGAGCATTTCAGATCTGACAGGAGCTTGAAAAAGAGGTTTGGTGGTTGGCAGAGACTTTGTTATGAGCTGGGTTGGAGGTGAACAAAGGCAATGTGTTTTTCTTCTTAAAAACCAAACCCATCTTTCCAGCGGTTCTCCCCCTGGTTTCTTGGAGGGACATGCATTTTGTAAATCAATACTAGACTTACCATTTTCCTTTCTTGGCCCTGTTATTTTCTTCACGTTGCAAATAAAGTGGCACAGGGTGGCCATTCCATTGAATAAATGTTGCGTTTATTTCCCAAATATGAATAGCTTCTCTCCACACCCACTTTGCCACCTGCTTGGCATTCAGTGCAAGCATGTAAGGAAATGTCATCTTTATGGCTTCATTCAGTTTCAAAGGGGATGTAAATTATGAAGGGTCTTTGTGCAGCTAATGCACAGGACAATGGAGTCAAGATGCTTAGATACTGTCCCCAGTTCTGCCACTAATTTACTATGCAACCTTAGGCATGTCACTTAACCACTCTGGGCCTCTGTTTCCACATCTGTCAACTAGGGATAGTATTAATCCACTACTTCACCTTGGACTGGGAGGCTTGATTTGAGATCCTTGAATGGAATGCAATACAAGTGCAAAGTATGTATTATGAAGAATTATTCACTATTTCAGTATAATGTAATGAGGTCTGATGGACACTCCTCTTTGAGTTCTCTGTTAAACTGCAGAAAGCCTGATGAGTCACATTGTAGACAAGAGGGGCCAGGAGAACTTGCAAAGAAATAAAAAGCACACCTAGATAAAATAAGCCCAGACCATGTGAAAATAAACCCATTCCAGCAGGCCTTGAGCCAGTCTTTTATTTACAGGACACCATGTGAACCAGATGGGAGCAAGAAACTTAGTGCGATGGAATACCATGAATGTTCCAAATGTGTACATCTCTGCTAAATACCTTTGGGCTGATTCACTCTGAAAAGTCACAGTGTTCAGAAGCTAAATCCTATTCCCCTCACAGGCTGCTACTTTGAATCCTGACACTAAGACACTGGTTTGTGGACATAACTCAGACTGGAGGTTGCGCATTTGGAACAAATGGAACCTGATGCTAATTTTCCAGGAACCCCACACAGCTGAAGATGAATCGGAGCCATTGTATGCAATGTTTTTTAATCATTTTCCTACATTTAAGTTAAAAAAATATGAATGTAGAGATTTGAGAAAGAAGACCTCAGACACTTGGAGTCAGTAAGTCTGTGTTACTGCTCTGCACTCCAAAGAGTCGGTCTCCAGTCTCTTGAAGCTGAGTGTCTGTATCATAGGAGAGAGAGGGCACTAATGTTCAGAACTCAGATGAAGGACATTGCCTCTGACCTGGAATGACGGACTCTCCTGTTCTTGCCTTTTACGTGTGAGGAAAGAGACAAGAATTTAAACTCCTCTGGGCCTTTTATGTGATAACTTTTAGGTGTGTTAAATTAGGGGAGCTCAAACTTTGCCCACCTAAGATTCACATAATTGACAACTTGCTGGAAGCCCAAGGGCTGCACCGAATTTGCACAAATGGGATAGCTTGTAGCTGCCTTCATCTTCACAGGAGGTGCAGCAGGCAGAGATCACAGGTCTCACCGTGCAAATTTGCACAACTGAGATGCCTGCTTCAGAGCAGGTCACTTCTAAGTGGCCTCTCCCTCAAAGCACAGAACCAAAGCACCAGCCTGCAACAGAAACAGGCCCTGCTGCACGACCAGTCTTTTCTGTCAGTTCATCTCTAGGCACCCGGCATTCCACAATCCACACAAAACTAAATACTTGCACAAAATAAACTTGCCTAAAGTATTTTTTCTACTTCAAGATGGTTACAAAATCAGTAACCAATTCAACAATGATTTTTAGGCTAATATAACTACTCACAAGTTTTCCTACTACCAGTAACTGGTTAATATAGTTTTACAGTGCAGCGGGTTTCCCATAAATCTTTTAAGAGAGCTAAGATTCTTTTTGTAATTGTTATACCCATATTCGTCTAGCTTCGTCTGCTTGAGAGGAGAATATGAGCAATCCTTGGCTTCCCATTTCCCACAAATTATTTTGAGTACCTGTTGCTATTGGCACCTGAGCCACAAGCAACAGATCATATTCATGGAAACTGCCTTCTAATCTGATGCCAACTATAATCCCTCAGTCTCTGGCCTGGTTTACAGAGGGGAAGCTGTATAGCATTTTTGTAGGCTTGCCCTTGCTGCTTGACTGGCAGCCCTTCAGCTCAGATGCTACATACAAACTCTCCTGCTGACTTCAGTCCAGTGCAGAGGGGGAAGTTTTGTTTGCTATTAGGATGCAAATGAATATGTGAGAGGGAGCCACCCACAGGGATAAACAATTTAGTTCCGTTAGGAAATATTTGCACCCTGAAAGAGACATGGACAAATCCCAGAGAAGGGAGCAGAGCTGTCCCAGTAGGCAATGAAGGGGCGAGGGACTTGGCGGAGAGTTGCTTTAAGGCGATATGAATAGATCACTCAGTGAATGAGACTGAACAGAGAGGCCGTTCAGCCTGGATGGATGAACTCCAAATACTCTGGGCCCTTCTGCCTGGATCCATACTCTGCATTTATATCATGCCTTTCACATGAGCCTCGAGGTGCTTTACAGAGGCTGGTACTGCCCGGATCTTACAAATAGGGAAACTGAGGCATGGAAGTTAAGCAGCTTGACCACGGATGAACAGCAGGTCAGTGGCAGAGTGGAGAATAGAAGCCAGTTCTCCCTCGCCCCCGCCATCGTTAGCCCGCGTTGTTTCCCGTGGATTGGATCCCCATGGTCCCATGCAAGGAGTGCCGCTATCGTGCGAGAAGGGGGCGTAGCAACTCTTGCAACTTCCAGCCAACTCGTGCAACTTCCAGCCAACTCGTGCAGAATTTGAACCGAGCTGGGCCCGGAGAATTCCCATGTGGGAAAACGCTTCCAACGCGGATGCCCTGGAAGAGTTCCCCCCTGCGGCGTGCGCTGACTTTTACCCGCCATTCCGTACCCCGGATCGGGGACGGGGGGCTGGGGCCGAACCTCGCTCGGGGGTCCTGGCCCCGGCGGGGGGAGCCAAGCAGGATCTGCGCGCCCGGGCTCCGCTCCAGCCCCGCAGTGCAACGGCTCCAGCGAGCCAGGGGCCGGGTCTCCGCGGGGAGCCGAGCGGCCGGCGCGGGGCAGGGGGAGGGACAGGCCCGCAGGGCGCCCGCGGCTGGACCGAGCGGCGCCTGCGCTGCGGCCCCACTGGCCGGCCCCCCCCGGCCGGCTTCTCGCGAGAGGCGGCGGCTCAGGGGGCGGAGTCGGGGCTGCCGCCGCCGCTGGAGGCTCCGATAGCCGAGCGGCTCCGGGCGGAGGTGAGAGCGGGACCTGGGGGCGGGGGCTCCGGCCGGGCGCTGGGATGCAGCCGTGACCCCCCTAGCCAGGGTGCGAGGGGTCCGCAGCGTCCCACTCCCTCCGGGCACAGCTGGCCAGCGGTGCTGGGTTCCCCCTCCATCCCCGGGGTGCAGCGCCTCCCTTCCGGGCACAGCTGGCCAGCGGTGCTGGTTCCCCCTCCATCCCTGGGGTGCAACGGCCCCTCCCCTACGGGCACAGCTGGCCAGTGGTGCTGGATTCCCTCCTCCATGCCCGGGGTTCAACGGCCCCTCCCTTCCGGGCACAGTTGGCCAACAGTATGTGGTTTGCCCTTTCCACCAGGGCACAGGCTGGCTTCCTGCCACCCCTGAGGTGCAGCGCACCTGACCCTCCCCTCTAGGCACAGCTGGCCATCGGTGCTGCCGACCCCAAGTTTATTTCCATGGATTTAATGCTGGGTCGGTTTTGTTAATGTGAATACTAACGGGGAAGCTCAGACGCACCCGTTCAGTTCCTCCTCCAGCTGTCCAGCTTCCTGTCCTTGATCTTGGTGGCCCGCGTATGTGCAGAGGGATGGCAGCGCGGGGGTGACTTGTTGTGCCTGCAGCTGCACTCAAGGCAGAAAGCCAGGTGCTGTGGGTGAGGCTTTTAGAGGGCTCTGCGTAGCCCAGGGTGCCCCAGAATAAGCTAGGAATGCTGCTGGCCACGGTTCCAGGGGGCTCTGGGCAGCATCGGAGCCTGGGTCCAGACAGGGATCCTGATATTACCTGACAGAGAGTCGGGAGGGAGATAGTGCTGTGGATATCAAGGGTGCTGGAAGCGGCTGACTGTCAGGAATGGGGACCAGGGGGTGTCTCTGTTGATCTCTGTCAAACCCAGATATTGGAACTTGGTGGCATTAAAGCAACTTTTACACTTGTGACTGGACTTTGTTTGATACAGATATGGGCGTGAGGTGGGTGATTTCCCCTTTATGTAGTCCAGCTGTACTTCATCACTTTGGACTTGCTATATTCCCCACCCCTTCGTGTGTATTCGGTCGTTTGCCTTTTTCCTTCTTTGCTTGGATCTGAACGGAAATCAGTGGAAGCTAGAAATAGAAGCGAGATTGCAGACTAATAGCTGGGGAGGAATAGAAGTGCCTACTTGGAGACTGAGTTTTATGTTTTGTCCTTGATGGGAAAGGCCCTAGTCTTATGATGTGGGAATCTATGGCCCTTATTCTAGCCCCATCTAATCTTTGGGCTTGATTCGCCACTCATTAGACTGCTATAAATCAAGTGACCCAGCTGAAGCCAGTGAAGTTACTCTGGTTCCAAACCGGTGTAGAGAGACTCTGTATTTATACTGCAACCATCAAAGGGTTAGCTCAGTGCCTCACTACCCTATATCAGGCTGATGAAATGAGACGTTTGCAAGTTCTGGCTACAGTTGGGACATGAGATCTGTAATATTAGGTCTTTAAATAACTGCATGGATTTAGCATGGAAATTTAGAAGGGAGCAGAAATGTGATAAAAGATAATCTGTATCAACTGCCATTTGTAGTAGGTCATGTATCTTCTTTTCATGCATCTAGGCCCTGGATGATGAGACCTTTATGTAGCCCAGCCCTTCACCAGTGGATCAGCAGCAGGTATGCTATGCCTAAAAGGGCTGGTAAATCCTTTTGAAGTTGTAATTCTCTTCTGTGGCTAATTCCTAGAGTGAGGTTCTCGAACTGTGGTCTGCGGACCACCAGTGGTCCACAAGCTCCTCTCAGGTGGTCCGCGGATAGTTCCCTCTAAGGTGCGTGCCTGGGCAGCCGCACACGAGAGAATGAAGGGCCACCCACCTAATTAGTGGAGCCACGCAGGCTTGGCCTGGACCCTGGAGAAGATGTGCAGGTAAGGTGAGGTGGTGGCCTTGGGGGGACTAGGGGGTAGGTGGGAGGGGGCAGTGGAGTGAGAAAAGGGTGTGGGGGGCATTTGGGACGTGCAGGGCTGCAGCGGCGAGAGAAAATGGCAACTTTCCCCAGCTCCAGGACTGCGTCTGCTGGGGAGAGACGGCCCTCTTTCCCAGCCCCAGCGAGGGAGAGAGGGAGAGACCCTCCTCCATCTCAGTCCCAGCTTGGGGGCTGTTGCGGAGAGGGAGAGACCCCCCTCTATCCCAGTCCCAGCTCGGGGCTGCTGTGGTGGAGGAGAGAGGGAGAGACCCCCCTCCTTCCCAGCCCCAGCTTAGGGGCTGCTGTGGCAGGGTAGAGACAGCACATCCATCGCATTAGAAGGGTAAGACTACTGATATTAAAATATGAGTTAAAAGCAACAGAGGGTCCTGTGGCACCTTTAAGACTAACAGAAGTATTGGGAGCATAAGCTTTCTTGGGTAAGAACCTCACTTCTTCAGATGCAAGAAGAAGAAGTGAGGTTCTTACCCACGAAAGCTTATGCTCCCA